>NW_025334668.1:0-253863 GCF_014858855.1 Bufo gargarizans | reverse complement strand
AGTTACTGAATTCAATAGCCTGGCAATGAGACAATCTTCAAAGACCTGTAGGTCAAGGGGTAAGTAGGGCCTGTCATGGGTGGACAAAGTTTATATAAAATGATATACACAGTAGATTATCTCCTCTACATATATCTAAAACATATCAATCATCTCTCCCCTGAAATGGTCAACTCCATTGACAGTTTTTGACAATACATTAATCTGTCATAGAATTTTAACCATCTTCCTAATACTTCCTAATATTTTGTAGCTTCCCCTCTTGCAGCAAAAATAGCTCTGACCCATACAGTAGTGGCATGGACCTCACAAAACCTGTCAAGATGTCCTGTAGTTTCTGGCATCAAGAAGTTAGCAGCAGATTCTTTAAGGTGCAAGGTGCTATGTATCGACTTGTTTTTGCAGCACATCCCACAGATGCTCAATTGTATTGAGATCTAAGGTTTAACAGGGCCGGTGTCATAACCCGGCATCCCCGGGCAAGTGCCGGGGCCCAATGCTCCTGGGGGGGCCCACTGAGCTGCTATGAGCACTTCCATCAATACAGATGGAAGCTCTCACTGCTGTCACTTCACTTACGCAGTACCCCTTTGGTGGGGCCCTCTGAGCTGCAGAGACTCAGGACACGCCCCCTCTACACAGGACACACCCCCTCTACACAGGACACATGCTGCCTGAGGCGAGAGACCGGAGGGCTGGAGCTGGAGCAGAGAAGTGTGTAGACAGTCTGTGAGTGAGTCTGCACTGTGACTGTCTCTTGTCTGTGGGACAGAAGGAAAGGGGGGGGGGGGGACTCTTCGATCGGCTGCTGGATGCTGCTTCATTCTATTTAGTTGTATTACTGTTTCATTAAGCAGTTTGCCTCCATGATAACTGCCCCCCCCCCCCCTCACATATCCTGTCCTATCTCATCCTCATGGGGCCCCTGCTGTCTCCTTTCCTCCCTCATGTATCCAGAGCTCCTGTTTCACCCTCCTATCTCCTATTGCTGCCCTGCACAGACCTCCTGACACTACTTCTTGTATGAATCCCCCTCAGAGCCCCTTCCCCCTACTTGCTGTGTCCACCCCTCCTGTCCACCCAGGGCCCCTGTCTCACTCCTCTGCCTCTCATTATGGTGGCATCTGAACAGCATTCACCATAAGGACCTTCTAACGTCACAGGGTCATGTGACTGTGCCCCTTTATACCCTGCATTGTGCCCTCTTACCACACCCTGTGCAGTGCCCATAGTCATTCCCTGTACTGTGCCCTCTTATACCCTTTATCCGGTCACTGTATGGTGGTTTTATCATTGTATGGCGGTGTTATCACTATATGGCGGTGGTATCCAATAACTGCATGGCCATAACTGTATCCCCTTCCCTGCCCACACCACTTTTTTTAGACCTGGCACCACGACCGTGTGCTGGCCATGTCAGTGCTGCAGACTGCAAATTGCGATCCACAATGCACGGGCACCGACTGTGGAGCAGCCGCATGCGGATCGTGGGTCCACGATCCGTCTGTTCTGCAAAACGATAGAGCAAGTTCTATTTTTTTTGCGGAACGGAAGCACGGAACGGAGTGCTTCCGTTCAGTGCTAACGTTCTGTTCCACACCGCATCTCTGGATTTGCGGACCCATTCAAGTTAATGGGTCCGCATCCGTGATGAGGAGTGCACACGGCCGGTGCCCTGTGTGCAAGAGGCCTAAGGCTAGCTGCACACAGCTGCGATTTTGAAAACAGAAAATCTGCTCAGTTTTTCACATAGATTTCTGTGCTTTCCTGCACCAAAAACTGCATGTGTTACTTGTGGCCTTTGGTGCGGATTTTCCGCATATCTCCTCCTTGCATTGAAAAGGGTGAAATCCGCACAAAAGAGCCACAAAAAGAATTGATATGCCTCTGATTTCAAATCTAAACAGCAGGTCAATTTCCGTATGGGAAAAAAAATCCAATCTCATTTATTTTGCTGGTACTTTATTATGCCTCATTCAAAGAGTCAGTGTTTGGTCAGTGATTTCCATCAGTGATTTTCAGCCCAAACCAGGTGTAGCTATAAACACAGAACAGGGGCAGATCTTTCCTTTAGGGCTCATGCACACGGCTGTTGCCCGGATTGCGGCCCGCATACAGGGGGTCCGCAATACACAGGCATTGGCTGTGTGCACCCTGCACCATGGATCGCGGACCCATTCTCTTCAATGGGTCCGCAATCACTGAGATGCAGAACAGAGGCACGGTTTGGAACCCCACGGATGGTGTTTCTGGCCGTGCCTCCGCACCGCAAAAAAGTACAACTTTTTTGCGGTGCGGACTGTTGGATGCAGATCGTGGACCCCATTCAAGTGAATGGGTCCACGATCTGCATGCGGCTGCCCCACGGTCGTGCCTGTGCATTGAGGACCGCAGCACGGGCCCGGCCGGCACACGGCCGTGGGTATGAGCCTTATCTTATGTCTGTGGAGGCTCCAATCCTGGTTTTGGCTCACATGATGGAAATCACTGACCAAAACACTGACTTATGAATGAGGCTTTTACTCTTCTTTGTTTCCGCAAGAGAATCCGTGTGGGGAAAAATGTGTGATCCGCAACATGTACAGGTACCCTAAATCTGCCCACTATCTTCTCAACGTTTATAAGCATTTGCTGAACACATTTAATGTTAAACGAGTTTTATTTTGTTTTGTTTTTACTGGCATTTTGGTGGTGTTTTTATTTTTTTCATGTATTCCTGCTGCACTTTGTACTATGTGCTTTCTAAGTCCTGTGGAGATGCTTATGGGGGGAAAAAAGCGCCACACCTAGAGCCTTCTAAATTTTGTAAGGGGTGGGATGGGGTAACTATCTGTATGAGACCTAATAGGGTATACGTATATGGTGTGTATTATGCGCTGCTTTTTGTTCGGAAAATCGGCAGTGTAATACTGTACCAGCTGAGGAGATGGTATTTTTATATTAACTCATATTAAAATCTCATGTGCATAAGGACCTTCTAACGTCACAGGGTCATGTGACTGTGCCCCCCACCCCGTACTGTGCCCCTTTATACCCTGCATTGTGCCCTCTTACCACACCCTGTGCAGTGCCCATAGTCATTCCCTGTACTGTGCCCTCTTATACCCTTTTATCCGGTCACTGTATGGTGGTTTTACCATTGTATGGCGGTGTTATCACTATATGGCGGTGGTATCCAATAACTGCATGGCCATAACTGTATCCCCTTCCATGTCCACACCACTTTTTTAGACCTGGCATGAGCGGGAAAAGATACAGATTGCGGTGCTAAGGACCTTTGCGCCACAATCTGTGTCAGAAATACGCCTAATATAGACGTATTTCTATATAATAAATGACCACCTAATTGTATTATTATTCGGGGGTAGGGCTAATAGCGTTATATTATGTAGACTCTAGTGTGTTTTACTGTGCCCTGTATTTCCCAGTAGAAAATGATCCTTGGGAAGCACAGTCCCTCATCCCTGACCACCAGGACCAGGTAGCGCTCTGTCAGTACATGGCGGCCCCCCTCCGCCACGCTGCTCCGCTGTGTACTGGGGCTTATTCTGACACTAGGGCTGGGTTCACATCCCATTTGTGCCATCCATTTAATGTATACCAAAAATGTCTGCGTTACAGATGCCTCAGACTGATGCCGTACAGTGGCGTCCGGTCACCATACAATCCTCAGACTGATGCCGTACAGCGGCGTCCGGTCACCATACAATCCTCAGACTGATGCCGTACAGTGGCGTCCGGTCACCATACAATCCTCAGACTGATGCCGTACAGTGGCGTCCGGTCACCATACAGTTCCATTGTAAAAAAACATATATGTTAACGTATGCATTTTTTACTTGACTCTGCAGGATACAAAAACGTGGAGTGCTGCACATTTGTATACATCAAACCGATAGGAAAAACGTGATGTGAACACACATTGGGGGGGAGGGGGGGGGGCGCACTAAAATTTGCTGTGGGGCCCAGTCAGTTCTAGCTACATCACTGCACATCTCCTTCTCTGCTCCAGGCCTGGCTCACTGCTGCAGCGGCCGCCGGAGAGAAGGAGCGCAGGGTTAGTGATGGACAGGACCACCAGCTCCCCTGCAATGATAGGTATGTGAGGGGGCCACTGGGGGGGTCATTCATCACACTGTGGGGGCCCCTTACACAGTATAATGACTCCCAGTGCCCCCCATTTAGTATAATGATCCCCATTGACCCTCCATTTAGCATAATGACCACCAGAGCCCCCATTAAATATAATAACCCCTCGTGCCCCCTCCATACAGTATAACCCCCAGTGTGGGGGCGACTGGGGGTCATTATTCTGAATGGAGGGTCACTGTGGGGTCATTATACTGTGAGGGCCCTTTACATAATATAATGACCCCCAGTGTCCCCCATTTAGTATAATGATCACCAATGACCCTCCATTCAGTATAATGACCCCCAGAGCCCCCTCCATACAGTATTCCCCCAGTGTGGGGGCTACTGGGGGTCATTATTCTGAATGGGGGCGACTGGCGGTCATTATTCTGAATGGGGGGCAACTGGGGGTTATTATTCAGAATGCCGGGCCACAGGTGGTCATTATACAGTGGGGGGGGGGGGGAAATTGGGGGTTCATTATACTGTGTGAAGGGCCACTAGTAGTCATTATACTGTGTGAAGGGCCACTAGTAGTCATTATACTGTATAGGGGCCACTGGGGGTCATTATACCGTGTGGGAGCCACAGGGGGACATGTCAATGTAAAAAAATGCCTCATGGGGGCCCACTGGGATTTATCGCCCAAGGGTCCACATGAACCTGGAGCCGGCCCTGTCTAAGGAATCTGGAGACCAAGTCAAGAACTTGAAGTTCTGGGTGTATTCCTCATGTTCAACTAGTTTTGAACAATTTTTGCATTGGGGCTAGGGCATTGTAATGCTAAAAGTGGGCACTTTCATGAGGGAGTAGTGTGGCCATGAAGGATTGTAGTGGTCTGTATTATGGTCTGTAGTAGTACCTCTCAGTAGCATCCATATGAAGGCCAAGGTCCAAGGTTTTCAGTAGAACATTTCCACACAACATCAAACTGCCCCTGTCAGATTGCCTTGTTCTCATAGCACTTCATGGGCTTACCCAGTTAAGTGACAAACACACAGCCAGGCTCTCACAAATAATGTGATTAATCAGACCAGTTCACTTCCTCTATTGCTTCATGGTTGAGTTCTGATGTTCACTATTGTAGGCACTTTTAGCAGTGGACAGGGATCAGCCCCATGGGACATCTCCCAAAGCACAGCAAGCTAGAATCCAATGTGTGTTCTGACAACTGTCTATTACTTAACAGTTGTACTTCCTAGGACCACCTTTGGTAGGCACTAACCATTGCATACTGAGAAGTGTTGGAGATGTTCTGACATAGTCTTCTAGTCATCACAATCTGGCCCTTGTCAAAGTCAGTCAGATCCAAACGCTTGCCCATTTTTCCTGCTTCCAACTGTGGCAATTGGTTAGTGATTATACACAATATTTTTTTGTTAATAAATTGTTTTGGTTGATAATTTTCAGTTGATTAAATGTTGGAGGCCCCACAGACCTTTAGATGTTAAAGATCCCTGCGTAACTACTCCATTAGTCTTTCTGATCATGATTCTGATCAGGAGTATTTCCCATTGTTTATGTCAAACGATGCCTCGAACATGGTATTAACTTGCCCAGATGGTAGATGGTTGACAAAAAACACAAAATTACAATACTTTTATGTAAGTACAACACATTTTCATGCCAGCTCAGCAAAAGGAATCATTAATTTTGCAGAATAAGCTGCTGCCATATTATTAAATAGAGTGCTAAAGAGATTTTGCTTTAAAGGCAACCCGCCAGGAGATTTGTGTTGTCCTAACCACAAGCAGTGTGAAATCTGGTCAGGCTGACTGTTTACAAACTTTGAAACACTGCTGCATTTCAGAGAAAGTATAAAATAGAAATGAGCCAAGAATGGGGAGAAGGGTTATGTCAGAGGTTCCCCACCAGCTTCTCCTGACCTGGCTTGGCTGTTTGACAGGTCTTCTCCTATGCACAAATAGGGAAAGACTTGCAAATCTAGACGATCCAATCCATGCATAGAGCCATCTCCATCGTTCTTCTCCCCATTCTCAGCTCATTTTCAAACAATATTTTCTATGAAATAGTGCCATGTTTTAACATAAAAAGATTGCTGTGTAACAAAATAGCCTGTTGAGATCTCCTGATTTCCTGGTCTGGTTTATTATAAATAGGTCAAAAATAGTAAATAATTATGATCTACTTTGTCTCCCACCGATCTTTATGTATACGATGATGTGTTGATGTGTCATTCAGTGGAATAACATGCCAGAACATCACTAAGAATGCCAGTCGTCATGTACACAGTGACATGGGCACAAAAATAAACAAAATAATGAGCATAGAGAGCATAAAATAATAAAAAAAACATATATACTGTATATTATTGCACCCACAGCTGCTTCCAGTGCCAATGCTCCCTGTCATTACAGCTGTGACGTCATCTTCTTGACTGCAGCAGTAACGTGCCCATATACCCTGAACACCACTGCAACCAATCACTAGCCTCAGCAGTAAATTTTATGCAACTGTCATGTGGAGTACCTGGTCATGTCATCACTGTAGTCAAAAAAAACAAAGCTCCAATGGAAGCCAGGCCAAGGGGATGGGGTGAAATAAGTGAGTATTGTATTGTATTATTGAATGACCATTCCTGCCTGGTGGAACTTTAAAAAAAAAAAAAATTCAAACATGTCTCTCTTGCAATGATCACAAGTCCCTTTGCAATGTTCTGGACCCATTGCACTGAATGCTTTCCAGTCTATCCCCACTGTTCTGAGACTGTTCCAGGAGACCACCATTGCTGTCGCTCAAGTGTAGAGGGGAGTGTTCTGTGCAAAGAACCCAAGACACTGTCTAGTTAGAGATCACTTAGGGCAGTGTTCCTCAACTCTGGTCCTCAGGGCCCAACTGCCGCTCATGTTTTCAGGATTTCCTTAGAATTGAGCAGGTGACATAATTAGTAGTGTTGAGTGAATTGAAGTTAACAAAGCTGAATTCAATCAGAATTTTATAAAAAATTTGATTCGCCATGATTCCGAATTTCGGAGTAACAAATTATTTTTTTCTGAAATGGCTGTAAAAACAAAACAAAAACATACGCACCTCATCCATTTGATCGTGGATAGGCCATCGCAGCATTCTTGATTGATGAAAACTTGGCAATTGTTGCGCACGCTGACGTGTGACATCACCATGTCATCATGCTGGGCAGCTGTGGTGACATCATCAATTAGTAGGAATGGCACAGCAGGTGAACTAGATAAACGCACCTTTATATTAGACCGCCTGTCGAGACTGAGTCTGACGCACTGTAAGGGTCCATTCACACGTCCCTGTGTGTTTTGCGGATCCGCAAAACACAGACACCGGCTATGTGCGTTCCGCATTTTGCGGACCACACATCGCCGTAATTTTCATAGAAAATGCCTTTTCTTGTCCGCAATTGCAATATTTTTTGGTGGATCAGGAAGTGCGGATCCGCAAATGCAGATACGGACAGCACATTCCAGCCCCATTGAAAATGAATGGGTCCACACCTGTTCCGCAAAATTGCGAAACGGATGTGGACTCATTTTGCAGACGTGTGAATGGACCCTAAGTCTATGTATAACAGAATAGATTAAGTATGAATTCTGCAGCAGGTGAACAAGATGCACAGGGCAATTATTACACTCAGCCTGCACTGTCCCTGCAGTCTCCCTATGCTCTCCCTACAGTGTCTCTTTCTATTCTCAGCTCACAGAACTATGGCAGAGACCACATGGGATGAGGGTTTTATCGGGCTGTGACATCACAGGGTATAGCTATGTGGGGATTGGCTGGCTGAACGGCATTATGGGTGATCTTGCGTTCCCGAGCTTCTTACTTTCACTTTGTAACATGTGTAGCCACCATTTTAGGGGGGGAAAAAATGATTTGTTACCAAAAATTGTGAGGAAATTCGGATCAGTTGCAAATCGCATTTTTTTCCTAAACTTCAGATCAAATTCCAATTTGGATGCTTCAATTCGCTCAACACTAGTACCAGCGATTAGACCCTCAAAAGTCTTGTAGTGGACCAAAAATAAAAGGTGAAAAAATAAATAAATGTGTTTTATAATGATTAAAAAATTAAAGTTTCAAGTAAATAAAAAAGCATCACCCCCCTCACCAGAGCCATATTTAGTAGTACCACACCCGTAAGCACCACACCCGTAAGCACTCTATAAGCATTTCACAATCTTCCACGTCAGGTAAACGTCATTAAAAAATTAATAAAAACCATGCAAGAAAAACATGTGCCCCAAAATGTTACCAATGAAACTATCACTTCATCCAGCAAAAAAAGAGTCCTCACACAAGACCATCACCAGAAAAATAAAAAGAATTGACATTTTTGGTATTGCCGCATCCGTGGTGACTTACTAAATGAAAATATGGCATGATCTTTCCCATCAGGTAAATGTTGTAAACGTCGTACTAGCAACTGTCTGTGGATGGTATCTGTGTGCTCTTTTTTCTTTTACTGACCCATATACTTGATGTCTAGGGTGAAAATGGGACTAAAGTATATTAGGGCCTGCTGCGATTTCCTCTGAACGCACCCTGAAAAATGGTGGTCCAGACTGTCCATGAAAAAAAGTGGACTGTGAATTGGTTCATCAACTTTAATGTGTCCGTGTTCAGTCCGTGCGCTGTTCGTTCTGTACTCAGACAGCACATGACCCGAAAATCTCTGAAAGGTGCTTGGTCTTTTACGGTTTGGGAAGCGGGACCACTTTTGGCGTTCCAAAATAAAGGATAATATGACACATTCAGTTCTACTTCAAAATATCCATGAGTCTTTGATGTCAGCAATGAAAGAAAATAATCCAGTTTGACAAATATTTTATGAAAATGTATTTGTTTCAAGCAAATTTATAATTACGGATTCAGGTATGTATTTAGAAATATTAAAGACATATTCCCCACGTTTCTAATGGTCCCCCATATGCAGAATAGCCTGTCAGATGTCAGTTTGCTGTGAATTCAATGGTGGAATATAAATTATGTGAGAGTCTGATTTGAAATTACGTCGACACCGAGGATAAATAACATCCAAATTAGTCCAGACGGCAGAATAGAGGATGTGCATTATTAATGTGCAAATATTATCTCAGTGACAGACGTCTCTCTACCCGTCCACTCAATGCTGTGATATCTGTGCTCTGCCTCTGCTCTGGGACATGCAGATGATTATGTTTTATAGACTACTTTCACACTGGCGTTTGGACTTTCCGTTTGTGAGATCCGTTCAGGGTTCTCACCAGAGGTCCAAAACGGATCAGTTTAGCCCTAATGCATTCTGAATGGAAAAAGGATCCGCTCAGAATGCATCAGTTTGCCTCCAATCAGTCACCATTCCGCTTTTGAGGCTGCTTCCAGCGTTTTGGTGTCCGTCTGACGAAACTGAGCAAAACGGATCCGTCCTGGCACACAATGTAAGTCAATGGGGACGGATCCGTTTTCACTGACACAATCTGGCACAATAGAAAATGGATCCGTCCTCTATTGACTTTCAATGGTGTTCAAGAAGGGCCCGTCTTGGCTATGTTAAAGATACTACAAACGGATCCGTTCTGAACGGATGCAGAAGGTTGTATTATCTGAACGGATCTGCACCAAATGCAGGTGTGAAAGTAGCCATACTTGCAAATGGAGTCGGTAAGTGACTAAAGGAAGTTGAAATGTTCTAGAAGGACAGTTGTGAATCGTTCATTGACAGATTTCAGGACTGCATTAGATCTGGAAAGTAAAGCACAAACAAATCTATATATTTATAATGAAGGACGTATATTTGTGTGTGTGTGTACCGTATTTCCCCCGTAAAGTGGGGGGGGGGGGGGAAATAGCACTGCGTCTTATGGGGCGAATGCTGCAATTTTACACTGATACATCGCTGCCGGCCGGCGTGTGTATCAGCGGGAGGGAGGAGGGACTGGGGGCCGTCACGAGCCAGCTCCGCCCACTGCCTGCTATGGAAGTTAGTAGTAAGTACCATAGTACAGCCTGGATGAATGAATTTACAGTTTAACATTGCTTATATGATTACTACAGTGAGCGGGGCCCGGTGTAGTAGAATACAGTGACTGGACCGGGCCCCCCTGCCATTACAAAACAAGATGCAAACCCCCACCCACTGTATTGGGGGTCATTCACTACACAGGGACACTGTTATGGGGGGATCTGTGGATGACACATAGCATAAGATTTTTTTTTGGTTCAATTTTTTTTCTTATTTTCCTCCTTAAAAACCTAGGTGCGTCTAATGGGCCGATGCAACTTATAGGGCGAAAAATACGGTATGTATGTGTGTTCCGTGGTCACTCAAAAACACAACCATCTATTTCAACGAAAATTGGCATACACATCCCTTGCTACCTGGAAAGAAATCTTGTCTCAGTTCTCTAGGACGTACCATTCCTGAGATATTCCCAAAAAATGAACTGCATTAGTCAAGCCTTTCTCTTCATATCCCAACTGTCATACACATGGTCACATGTCCCTTATAAGCCAATATAAGCTTGCAGGCCTTTAGTCTCCACATACACACAGTTTTACTCCATATTTATATAACAACCCAGCCATTTTTCTTCACCGCTGTAGGTCAGCTTTAGGCTAGGGCTACACGACCACATGTGTCGCGCGACTATAAGTCGCATGACACATAAGGCACAACTACACTGCTACATGTGTTGCGCGACATTGATGTTGCACCAATGTCGCACGACAATTTTTATAATAATAGTCTTCTTGGATGGATTTTTTGCAACTGTTGTGTTGCAGTCGCAGCATTTCACATGTCGCAGTGCGACACCATAGCCTGGAGGGGTTGTGGGAATGTTGTTTGAGGGGTGGAGGGCTGGTTCAAATATTTGCTTCGGGGCCCAACCATTTCTAGTTACACCCTTGGCCAGAACATTTGGATCTCTCCATTAACATAGCCTTATGAGGGCTTGTTTTATGAGTTGTATTTCTTAACCACTTCATTACCGGAGTGTTTATCCCCCTTCCTTACCAGGCCAGTTTTTCAGTTGTAGCAATGCGTCTATCTAACTGCAAATAACTGATTAATTTCTGAGCCAGCCTACATGTTTTTGATATTTTTTTCTCAGGACACCTTAGACCTTTCTTTTGTGCCATTAGAGGATATAATATAAAAAAAAAAAAAAAGGAAAAACTGAAAAAAATATATTTTTCCTTTCTTGGCAATTTTTTTTTCTAACTATTACAAAAGGTTTCAAGACAAAACATTTCTAAAACCATTACCGTACTATTGTACTCTGAAAATAAGCGCTATTTATTAAATTTATCTACTGGCTGGGCCCGCCACAAGACTTCAAAAGACTGGAGCGCATTTTGGATTTTGGCCGCCTATTTTTCTATTGCTGGTTCTATAGCACCATACTGCCAGAAAAATTGACAGCTCCAAAACGCTTTTCTTTTTTTTTACATTTTTACGTGTGTTTGTATATTTTACGCAGAAAAAAAAACCTGCTATACTAAATATAGCTAAAACAAATACCTAGATTTGTATATTTTACACATACAAATTCCACTATACTATTGCTAAAACTAATAAATATAATAAATATAATAAATAAATATATATTTTATATATATAATTATATATTTTATATATTAATGAAAAAGGGGCGGGATATTTGTATGGGTGTGTACGTAGTCTAATTACTATTGCTAATGCTAGTAACTATTGCTATATCTTTAAAAAGTATATTTTTGTATTTATTTTTTATAAAAAAAAGTAAGTGAATTAACCCCTTTCTGCCACAGTCAATGCATGAAGAAGTTAATTCCCAGCCTGCAGGCTGACATTTCATTTTAAAGCCAGCAGGTGGATCTCTTACATAAGAAAAAGCGCTCACTGCCGACTTCTTTAATGTAATACACGCTTGTAGCAGAGTGCTACAAGCGTGTAGTACAGCCAGACTTCTCCAGCTGGCTTCCAGACTTCTCCCTGTGACCGCAGCTGTCTAATGACAGTGCGGTCACAGCGATCTGCGGCGGCACGGGCTGCCAGCATATTACGATGTAACCCAACACTTTTATACGTCAGGTTACAGATAAGAGCCTACCGCCCCGACGTAGAAAGTCGTGCGGCGGAAGGAACGTGGTTAAAGACACTATTTTGCAGTACACACTGTATAAATAGAGATAAAATTACATTTCTTCAAATTAGTCTCGGGGCCAATTTTGTACAATGGATTACATCCATTTCGTTGCTATTTGCATAAAGAGTTGAATCATATATTGGCGCTATTTTGAAGTTTAGATGACTTTGATCATTTTTATCTAATTTTTGAGAGGCGAGATGAACTAAAGAACAGCAACTCCATTATATTTTAAATCATATGGGATAGAAAATAACTTGAGAAATTACAGATACGGTGTTATATATATTTCCATAAACTTTTTTTTTCCCCATAAAGGTTTTATCAAACTTTTTTTGTGAATATTTTTTATTTCCACTATGGAATTGCTTGATCACTTGCCTAAAATGAGAGAAACAAATTCCTCAAAAAAAATAAACTGCCCTCACAAAACTACAGTTCATCAGCAAAAAATGAAAATGCTTTGTCTCTTGGAATTCAGCAACATAAAAACCAATTAATATATTTTTCTAAAATAGTGTTTAAGTTGCAAAAGTATTAAACCAAAAAAAATTACAAATAAAGTATAAACCTAAATGTGCAAAATAAGATTGAAATATAATTTAAAGCACATGGGTAAACACCATAAAAACACATGAAATATGAATGAATTGATTCTGTGCAAATCAACTTTCTGATGAATTGAAGAAACCTAACCATGTGGCATACCCTTAGACTTCCATGCAACATCTGGCATTTTCTGCTTTGAAAATAATTTACAAAAACAGTGTACTGAGCTTGCTTCTGTAGTCCCAACCACTTCTGGCCACCACATCTAAGAATACTTCTTTAAAGCAAAGTCAATCGCAAGTCAAAACATCTAGACCCTGATTTACTAAGATTGCCATACAAAATGCCAATCTTAGTAAACATGTTCTCTTGGCCGGGATGTGCCAAATTCATTAGGTGCATCTCTGATCCTAAACTATGCCTGACCTTTCTGGTGTAAATTATATTAAATATGCCAAGCTTGCCTCTAAATTCCCTGTTCCAAAGAGCCCCCAAATCACAACTTCCAGGAGTTAAATAGATTTTCCAGGTTCCACATACTGATGACCTATCCTCAGGATAGAAAATTAAATAGTGGAAAAAGCCAGCATCTTCTTCTTTCAGCCTTTATTGTATACCCATCATGTGGTTCTGGCTAATAGTAAACCATTCTGAAGCCAAAAAAATTAATAGAACTTACAGACTTTGAATACTCCATATATACGGGAAGATAATTTAACATCTCATCCACTCACAGTGTATACATCATATGAATATCACTATCACCTATGATCAAACCAATAACATTTTCCAACATTTTATGTGACATATCCATATATTGATCATTATCCTGACCTCATATTACCGTCAGATAAGAATGTGAAGGCTGCTGGAGTCTCCATTCCTATAATACGCAGCCACCAGACTCCACACATGTCCACCGTCTCAATATATCACATCTGGAATAGCAGAGCAGATAAAGGGACTACTAATCACAGGAGCCGGTATAGTGACACCTTTGTCCTATCGTTATAGAAGCTGCCCGCCCCACCCCTACAATACAGCTCTGTACTGGTGGGCCACTAAAACAGCAGGGCGCGGAGAAAAAAACATGTAACCATGACTACTCACTACTTCATACTCACCACCTCATGCTCGGCACAGCATTATCCCTGCCAGAGGCCACCAACCGTCATGCACTGTTGCTAAGTTCTCTGCCGTTTAGGATAGGTTAAGGATATACGGAAGCTGTCTTACATTTAGAACTGGCTCTGGATGCACCGAAGTTATGGAGAGGCCTAAGCCTTTTCATAACTTCGGCGGATCTACAACCAGCACAAGCCCTTTATTAAGATCAGCATCTAAAACGCTGGTATTAATAAATGTGCCCCTTAGTCTGTAACAGGCAGATGTCAAGGCAGGCAGATGTCAAGGCAGGCAGAGTTTGTGTAATTCAATAAAACTATCCAAGGTCAGGACAGGCAGCAAACGGTCAATACGGTAGACAGGCTAAGGTCAGAGCGGGCAGCGGAGTATCAAAGTAGTTAAACAGGCAGAAGTTCAGGACACGGACAGGCAATCAGAATAGCACACCTTCACTAGTAAACTAGAAACCTAAGCTCAGGCAAGGAGTGAGAGGCAGCCCTGCATTTATAGCAAAAGCTGATTAACAATTATAAGCAGCCATGCAAAAGCACACAGAGCAATGTGAGGAGGGGAGTGGTGGTGATGACAAGATGGGAGTAGTAATTCAAAAATTAATGTTACTAAAAGAAGTAGTGGGGCAGTGACAGACACGGGCCACCAATGTAGCAATAGATATGTCACATCAAGTGTTGGAAAATGTTATTTTGATCACAGGTTGATATTCCTATGATGTATACACTGTGATTAGATGAGATGTTATCTTCCTGTTGTCATGTGCCGGTGGCCCAAGACAGACCTCCGGGATGTCAGAGAAACAGGACACGGAAATACAGACCAACAACAACAAATAGCAAGAGCTGCATAAAAACATGCAGACGTACGCACAGGCACTTATCTACATGGAACAGCAGGTGAGGACCCACTGTGCCCATGACTGGAAATACTCTGGAGGGGCGTGACTAAGAAACTCCCTGGTATTCACTAGAGCCTCAGATGGTGAGGATAGACTTAAGCCGAGAGGGTAGTTGCCAGGGGCTACGCCAGAGAAATCCTGAGTTAGTAGCAACTGGTCCAGACAGACCAGGAGGTACCTGATTAGGTACCGGCAGGAAGTGTAGATAGACAGGCACAGACGAAACAGAAACAACGGCTCAAACAACAGAAACACAGACAAGGGATACCACAGACAGGAGATTCACAGAATAGCGATTCCTCCTTCGGGAAAACCAGGGACCCTCTCTCGAAGGCAGGACAACAGACAGACAACAAACAGAAGCAGTGAAGCACTGTCAGGCTATCGGATGCAGGTACGCTCTGCTAGGCGAACAAGGAACAGAACAAGATACATACATAACCAGATACAGGGCAGGAACAGAACAGGACATGACATCAAACAATCAAACACCATAACAGAACAGGTACAGATGAACAAAGACCAACAATGCAAAATCAGGTGATACCACGCAGAAGGAAGATTGTTGGAACCCTCCAGAGACAGCAGCGAGGTGCTATACCTAGCCAGGCACAGACAAAACTAAACCCAAGCCCCACAGCTCACAGAAGTAAATAGCAGGATAACGAGGCACCTGGAAAGTACCGCCCAGGACCAGGCAAGGGGAAGTTAACCCCATCAGAACCGGAGTACAGGACACAAGACACACAGGCTGCAGCACAGGCCATTGCCCCTAGCAACCAACATCCACGTAGACACCCGCAGCCAGTACGCCAGGGCACAACCAACCCATAAAACCACACACAGAGAAGCATCACGGGGAAAGCAAAGATCCCGAGACACAACAGACACCGGGAGAGCAACATACACAGGAGAGTTAATGACACCACAGCCAGCACGCAGCCCCAAGCAACCATCCTGCACAGGTAACGGCCTGCAGCCAGTACGCAAGGACGCATGCAGCCAGCCTACACGGAAAACTGTCACAATGAACCGCACTGTGACACCTGTATATGGGGTATTTAATGTCACCACCAGACATCTGAGAAGCTCTGACAGATGTCTTTCAGAACCTCCTCCTTGAGCTTCCTTTTGTTTTGCTTTCATTTTCTCATCTCGTTAGCCTCTCTCAGCTGTCATGTAGTTGCACTGATTGCATCCCTTTAAATCCCTTCCCAGACTGCTTCACTTTGCGGTTTATATTCCTTCCTGGAGTGTGTGCATGCTGATCCTACTTCTGAGTCTTCTACAGATAAGTTTTGTTCATTCATTTGTGTTTTTCTGTTTGCTGGATCCCAGGTGACCCTGACTCCCTCCGTATCAAGTGTAGGGAGCCGGTGGCCGTGTCCCCTCACTATTATAGGGTGTTCAGGTGTTATACAGTCGAGGTACGAGGATATGCGATCATCTACCATTGGGATTTTCGCATAGGCTGAGCAGTCAGGGAGAGAGCCAGGTCTGATGCAGGGCTCTCCCTTTTGTTCCTTAGTTTTGGATCCAGTGAGTCGGATATTCATTTTGTGTCTTCTAGTTTCCTGTACACCTTCCGTGACATTATAAACAGCCAAAACCGTCTCAAGCATGGATCCGGTTTCACTTTTGACTGAACGCATGCAGGGTCTTTCATTGGAGGTAGCAGATCTCCGTAAGACTCTTTCTCAGTTTCAGGTGACCGGTCAGCTTGGGTTCATGGAGTTTGTTCTGAGCCTACGATCTCGCTCCCGGATACGTTCTCCGGGGGTAGTGAGAATTTTGTTCGTTTTAGAGAGGCTTGCAAACTACATTTTCGCCTACTTCCCCATTCCTCTGGTGATGAGGAACGGAGGGTGGGGATCATCATCTCTATGCTCAGGGATAACGCTCAGTCCTGGGCCTTTTCGCTGCCGGTGGGGGCATGGCCCCTCCGTTCAGTGGATGAATTCTTTTTAGCCCTGGGTCAGATATATGATGATCCGGATCGTATTGCTCTGGCTGAGTCTAGACTACGTCTTTTATGTCAGGGTAAACAATCCGCAGAGATATACTGCTCAGAATTTCGGAGATGGGCAGCTGATACTGGTTGGAATGATGCTGCACTCCGAAGTCAATTTTGCCATGGTCTTTAAGAGGGATTGAAAGATGCATTTGCCTTTCATGGGAGACCTACCTCCTTGGACTCTGCCATGTCTCGGGCCGTTCGTATTGACAGGCGTCTTAGAGAGAGAGGAGAGATCACTCCTTCCTGTCATACTCAGTCCCGGGACAGTGCGGCGGTCTCATTCAGTGCACAGGGGTCTCAGTCGCTCTCAATCCCTTCTGAGCAGGAGCCCATGCAGCTTGGTTTGATTGCCTCTGACAGTGGAAGATTCAGTCCTCATAGGAAGGTTTGTTTCTGTTGTGGGGGTATAAATCATTTGGCAAATGTTTGTCCCTCTAGGAGATTCAGACAGTCTTTTGAGAGTAATAAAGAGACTAAAAGAAAAAAAATCCTTTAAAAATTTTCCATCTGTTACCATTTGCAAGGTTGATGCGGAAATTGAAGGTTTTCCGTTTGCTTGTAATTCCCGTTTTGTCCTACCTGCCAGGGTGGCGCTAGAGAGCAAGAACATTTTTTGTGAGATTTTTGTAGATAGTGGAGCAGCTGTCAATCTTATTGATAATCAATTTGCTATAACTCATGGTTTCCAGGTATGCACTTTGGGAAAGGATATACCTGTTTTTGCTATTGATTCCGCTCCACTTTCTCAGAAATCGTTAAAGGGCATAGTTCACAATATCCGTTTGATTGTGAGTGATGCTCATGTTGAGGATGTGTCATGTTTCGTCCTTAGCGGGTTGCCTACTCCTCTTGTGTTGGGGCTACCCTGGCTCACTAAACATAACCCCACCATTGATTGGCAAGCGAGGCAAATAAATGGTTGGAGTGACTTTTGCAGAGAGAATTGTCTCACGACATCTGTTTCTGAGGTTTCTACTAAGACTGTACCATCTTTTCTCTCAGAATTTTCGGATGTCTTCTCTGAGAGTGGTGTTCAGGACTTGCCCCCGCACAGGGAGTACGATTGCCCTATTAATCTCACCCCAGGCGCCAAGCTGCCTAAATCTCGTTTATACAATCTCTCCCAACCTGAAAGGGTCGCTATGCGTGCTTATATCTCTGAGAGTCTGAGAAAGGGACACATACGACCCTCGAAGTCACCTGTTGCCGCTGGTTTTTTCTTTGTTAAGAAAAAAGATGGTTCTTTAAGACCATGTCTGGATTTCAGGAAGCTGAACAGTATCACAATTCGTGACCCTTATCCGCTTCCTCTGATCCCGGACCTGTTTAACCAGATTGTTGGGGCTAAAGTTTTTTCCAAGTTGGATCTAAGAGGGGCATACAACCTGGTCAGGGTCAGAGAAGGAGACGAATGGAAGACGGCCTTCAATACCCCTGAGGGCCATTTTGAGAATTTGGTTATGCCTTTTGGTTTGATGAATGCTCCAGCCGTCTTTCAGCATTTTGTGAACAGCATTTTTTATCATTTAATGGGGAAATTTGTATTAGTGTATCTAGATGACATTTTGATTTTTTCTCCTGATTTCAAAACTCATAAGGAACACTTACGTCAGGTCTTGCTCATCCTGCGGGAGAATAAATTGTACGCTAAACTGGAAAAATGTGTGTTTGCGGTTCCAGAAATTCAATTTCTGGGGTTTCTTCTCTCCGCTTCTGGTTTTCGCATGGACCCCGAGAAGGTCCGCGCTGTGCTTGAGTGGGAGCTTCCTGAGAATCAGAAGGCGCTGATGCGTTTTTTGGGCTTTGCCAATTATTACAGGAAGTTTATTTTGAATTATTCCTCTGTTGTTAAACCACTCACTGATATGACTAGAAAGGGGGTAGATTTTTCCTCCTGGTCGGTAGAGGCGCGTAAGGCCTTTTGTAATATCAAGGAGAGTTTTGCTTCCGCTCCCATCTTGGTACAACCTGATATTTCTCTACCCTTCATAGTTGAGGTTGATGCTTCTGAGGTGGGTGTGGGTGCGGTCTTGTCTCAGGGTCCCTCTCCTGCCAAATGGCGACCGTGTGCCTTTTTCTCAAAGAAACTCTCCTCCGCAGAGAGAAATTACGATGTGGGAGATAGGGAGTTGTTGGCCATCAAGTTGGCTTTTGAGGAATGGCGCCATTGGCTAGAGGGAGCCAGACACCCTATTACCGTGTTTACTGACCATAAGAATCTGGCCTACTTGGAGTCAGCCAAGCGTCTGAACCCGAGACAGGCCCGATGGTATTTGTTCTTTTCCAGGTTTAATTTTGTTGTCACGTTCCGCCCTGGGGTTAAGAATGTGAAGGCGGAGGCCCTGTCATGTTGTTTTCCGGGAGGTGGTCCCATTTCCGGGTCTCATTTTGGCTGAAGGTGTGGTGGTCTCTGCTCTTTATCCTGAATTGGAGGCAGAGGTTCAGGTAGCCCAGTCAGAGGCTCCTGATCTTTGTCCTCCTGGGAGGTTGTTTGTGCCTCTCGCTTTAAGACACAAGATTTTTAAGGAACACCACCGTTTTAGCAAAATGGTGCATTTCATCCCTTTTCCTGGCTTGCCCAATGCTAAGACGCTGGCGCAGGCATTTATTGATCACATTGTCAAATTGCATGGTATTCCTTCAGACATAGTCTCTGATAGGGCCACGCAGTTTGTTTCCAGATTCTGGAAGGCTTTCTGTTCTCGCTTGGGGGTTTGGTTGTCATTCTCTTCTGCTTTCCACCCGCAGTCGAATGGCCAGACAGAGCGCGTCAATCAGAATCTGGAGACATATCTGCGCTGTTTTGTGGCAGAGAATCAGGAAGATTGGTGTTCTTTTTTGTCCCTTGCTGAGTTTGCTTTAAATAACCGTCGTCAGGAGTCCTCTGATAAGTCACCATTTTTTGGTGCATATGGGTTTCATCCGCAGTTTGGGACTTTCTCTGGAGAGGGGTCTTCTGGTTTACCTGATGAGGACAGATTCTCCTCGTCGTTGTCATCTATTTGGCAAAAGATTCAGGATAATCTAAAGAGCATGAGTGAGAGATATAAGCGTGTGGCGGATAAGAGACGTGTGCCTGGTCCGGACCTGAATGTTGGTGATCTGGTGTGGTTGTCTACTAAGAATATCAAATTGAAGGTTCCCTCCTGGAAGTTGGGTCCTAAGTTTATTGGGCCTTACAAAATCTTGTCCGTCATCAATCCTGTTGCCTACCGTCTTGATCTTCCTCAGACTTGGAAGATCCATAATGTTTTTCATAAGTCCTTATTAAAACCTTATGTCCAACCCATTGTACCCTCGTCTTTGCCTCCTCCTCCGATTGTGGTTGATGGCAATCTTGAATTTCAGGTCTCTAGGATTGTGGATTCTCGTGTTGTCCGCAGTTCTCTCCAGTACCTCGTTCATTGGGAGGGTTATGTTTCTGAGGAGAGGATGTGGGTCCCAGTAACGGACATTAAGGCCACTCGTTTCATCAGGGCTTTCCATAGGTCCCATCCTGAGAAGGTGGGCTCTGAGTGTCCGGAGTCCACTCATAGAAGGAGGGGTACTGTCACCACCAGACATCTGAGAAGCTCTGACAGATGTCTTTCAGAACCTCCTCCTTGAGCTTCCTTTTGTTTTGCTTTCATTTTCTCATCTCGTTAGCCTCTCTCAGCTGTCATGTAGTTGCACTGATTGCATCCCTTTAAATCCTTTCCCAGACTGCTTCACTTTGCGGTTTATATTCCTTCCTGGAGTGTGTGCATGCTGATCCTACTTCTGAGTCTTCTACAGATAAGTTTTGTTCATTCATTTGTGTTTTTCTGTTTGCTGGATCCCAGGTGACCCTGACTCCCTCCGTATCAAGTGTAGGGAGCCGGTGGCCGTGTCCCCTCACTATTATAGGGTGTTCAGGTGTTATACAGTCGAGGTACGAGGATATGCGATCATCTACCATTGGGATTTTCGCATAGGCTGAGCAGTCAGGGAGAGAGCCAGGTCTGATGCAGGGCTCTCCCTTTTGTTCCTTAGTTTTGGATCCAGTGAGTCGGATATTCATTTTGTGTCTTCTAGTTTCCTGTACACCTTCAGTGACATTTAAAGTCTGTGAGTGTTGTATTGATTTTATGATTTGAGAAAAACTTTCCATTAGCCGAAACATTGCTATTTTGTACATGGATGGATATCCAGTAGTGTTGGGCAAGCATGCTCGGCCAAACACAAATTTTACTCGAGTCTCCTCCCCGCACGCCTTTGAAAAAAAGCGCAAATACCCAGCCACCTACCCACAAATCATAGCACTAAATGTGCACCTTTCCAAATTGCTGGCCCTGGAAATGTTGCCATTTAGGCTTGTGGACACTGAGGCTGTCCCGCGGTACTCTGTCCCCAGCCGCCAATATTTTTCACGGTGTGCGGTCCCAGCCTTACACTAGCATGTGTCCTGTAACATCACCCGTGCCCTGACCAATGCAGTTATTGGGAAGGTCCACTTAACGACTGACACATGGACAAGTGCTTTTGGCCAAGCTGGACATGTGGCACGAACTAGCACTCTACGCCTTGGAGGTGCTGGCCTGCCTCGCCGCCAGCGTTTTGTCAGAGCGTGTATTTAGTGCTGCTGGGGGCAGAATAACTGATAGCGCATCCTCCTGTCAACTGAAAATGCTGACCAGTTCACTCTTATAAAAATGAACAAGGCCTGGATTGCCCCTGACTTCTCTACTCCACCAGAGGAAAGCGGCTGAACATAAAGGCACTTTAAATGTGGCTTTTATGGTGTATTGAATACACTGTATTCCCATGCACCCCTTCCACCACTAAAAAGGGTAAAAAGTTCAATCTCCCTCCTCCTCCATCATATCAACATGCTTATTAGGCTGCCCTCACCCATAATATTTTAGAGGGTCACCAGCAGGCCCTCACCCATAATGCTTTTGATGGTCACCAGCAGTCCCTCAACCATAATGTTTTAGAGGGTCAGCTCAGCAGCAGACCCTCACCCCTAAATTTTTAGATGGTCAGCTCGGCAGCAGTCCCTCACCCACAAAATTTGTTAGATGGTCAGCTTGGCAGCAGGCCCTTGCCCACAATTTTTTTTAGATGGTCAGCTTAGCAGCAGGCCCTCGCCCACAAAATTTTTTAGATGGTCAGCTCGGAAGCAGGCCCTCACCACAATTGTTTTTAGATGGTCAGCTCGGCAGCAGGCCCTCGCCCACAAAATGTTTTAGATGGTCAGCTCAGCAGCAGACCCTCACCCCTAATGTTTTAGATGGTCAGATCAGCAGCAGGCCCTCGCCCCTAATGTTTTAGAGGGTCACCAGCAGGCCAGCAATCAACCTTTATGTGTAATAAAGGGTGTATTGGAGTGCCGGTTCGTTGTAATTTTTGACAGCCCTTTCACTTAGTGCATAGCCGTTATGAGTGTAGGAGTCCCACTACCTGAACAATTGTACCACAATGTGAATTAGGCCCTCCTTTATGTGATGATACAGGTGGCATCGGAGTGCCTCTTCCTTGTAATTTTTGGCATCACTCGCACTTTATATACAAGTAAATGTTTCCTAACAATTTTTCCTCTAAAATCGATTTTATCTTCGGTTTTGTGCGTCTTATTGTCAGTCTGTAAAATTGGCGTACTGCTCAGACAACATGGTTCCCAGCAGCGACCAGGGAGTCCAAGATGCATCCAGACATCCTTCCCATGCTGTTCCCGATTTCAGTGGAGTTTCCATCAATTTCTGACCTTTTCCTTTAAACCAGACACCCTCCCCTCTTCAGAGCAGGGGGTGCCTGGTTTAATGCTCAGGTTCTCCCATTGACTTCCTAATGCTCAGGTTCTCCCATCCTGAGGTGTTCTACTCAAGCACCCGAGCACTTTGGTGCTTGACCAACACTAATATTCAGTAAAGGCTGAAACAAGAAGCTGTGGCTTTTTCTACTGTTTCATTTTGCATCTATTTGGTGGGATGAACATTACCGCCAGAAGCCACTTCATTAAGTCACATTGGAAGGATATTGGTATTGTCTTTAAGTTTTTCTTTCTATCTTTAGGATGTCTTCAATATGAAAGTGTAGGGTTGCAGCAGCTCAGCTCCAGTTCACCTATGCTGAGGATTGGTCAATATCTACATGCAGTTTTCTACTAGGTCACTATTAGTAGTTAAAACAGATTTTAATAATGATTTCAGGGATTTAGGTCACAAGCTTAGGGCAAGGACCTCAAAGGTAGTGTTTTCCGAAATACTGCCTTTACCACGAGCCACACGAGAAAGGTAGCAGGAGATTAGGGAGGTTAACAAGTGGCTCAAGATCTGGTATAGGAAGGAGGGGTTTGGGTTCCTGGAGAACTGGACCAACTTCTCTGTCAGCTACAGGCTCTATCGTAGGGATGGGCTGCACCTCAATAGAGAAGGGGCAGCTGTTTTGGTGGAGAAGATGGCTAGAAGGTTGGAGGAGTGTTTAAACTAGGAACTTGGGGGGAGGGTAATTATGTTATAGGATGGGAAAATTGTGCCGATAGAGACCTGGAGCAAGATAATGAAACTGGGGGAGGAATGGAAGGAGGAACTAGAACAGTTCAGTTCATGATATTATGTATACTAAGGTCAGAAGCCTGATTAATAGTTTGAGCGAGCATGCTCGGCCGAACACTAGTTCGGCTCGATCATCGCTATGCTCGGCACATCACGTGTGCTCGAGCGCGATGCTCAAGTCTGTGTATTTAAATCTAATTTAAAAAGTGTGGAAAACCGGCACTCTTCACCTGGTAGAACACTTAAAGAGCAATATAGACAAATTGGTAGGTAGAAATGTAGTAAGAAGGGGGTATCGTATAAATACAATATATGAAATGTATAAAAATGGTACATGGAGTTAGTACATGGTGCAGTGCTGTTAGGATTGTGAACTGCGGAAGAATGAGGAAGAAAATAAAAATAAAAATGAAGAATTAATTCAGCAGTTGTCTCCACCTTCATAAGGATAAGAATAAAAATAAAATAACAATGTTCAGCAGTTATCGATTTCCAGATAGTTTTTAATGCAAACAGTTTGCAAAATGGGTGGATATATTTGTTATTTGCAGTGCTTCCCTCTGATAGCTTGGTAGCCAGTCATTGTTACTGTTGGTGTTAGCAGGGTTATAGATGTTAATATGTCAGTCGGGTGCAGTACCTTGTGTGGAGTCCCACAGGGTGAGGAGGACGGCACCCTGACTGTAATTTATCTTCTTTGTTGGATTCGTATGCCGCGGCTGTTAGCACGCCTTTCTGGACTCCGTGTTGGCCGTTCAGATGTTTATCTTCGGCGTCCCACGTGGATGTGACGTCACCAGTATGGCGTCCCACGTGTCTTTGGTCCGTTCGCAATTGCTGTGTAGTGGTCTTTTTGATCCAGTAGAAGGGGAAAGGTAGTTATTGGAAGCGCTTTCAAAGTATTCAATGGTGTCTATCCAGTGTTGTGATAGCAGGTTTGTAAAGTATTCACCATACACGTTTCGAAGGTCTAAGCTGCCTCCTTCATCAACGAAGAGAGTAAAACTAACCCTAAAATGTTCTTCAATTATGTTAATGGTAAAAAGCATTAATCTGAAAGTGTCGGCCCTTTACAGAGTAATGAGGGGAGAGTTGCTGAGAGCGATGAAGAGAAAGCAAA
This sequence comes from Bufo gargarizans, assembly GCF_014858855.1. Taxonomy (NCBI): domain Eukaryota; kingdom Metazoa; phylum Chordata; class Amphibia; order Anura; family Bufonidae; genus Bufo; species Bufo gargarizans. The sequence goes on along the minus strand of NW_025334668.1, from coordinate 229,394 downwards.
ACTATTAAATATTTTTTTCTTCACTGTATTCACTGAAGAAAATAAACTGTCAGATGAAATGCAGAATGTAAAAGTAAATTCCCCATTAAAAGTGGCCTGTCTGATCCAGGAAGAAGTACAGCGGCATCTTAAAAAGATTAAAATAGACAAATTGCCGGAACCAGATGTTATACACCCCTGTATCCTAAGAGAATTACCATAGCCATACCCTTATCATAGCCAGACCCTTATTTCTGATATTTAAGGACTACATACTGACAGGGGGTGCTCCACAGGATTGGCACATAGCAAATGTGGTTCCAACATTCAAAAAGGTCCTAAAACAGAGCCTGGGAACTATAGGCTGGTAAGTTTACCATCTGTCGTGGTTAAACAGTTTGAAGGTTTTCTAAGAGATGCTATCTTGGAGTACCTCAATGAAAATAAACAAATAACGCCATATCAGCATGGCTTCATGAGGGATCAGTCATGTCAAACTGATTTAATTAGTTTCTATGAGGAGGTAAGTTCAACACTTGACTGTGGAAAATCAATGGATGTCGTGTATCTGGACTTCTCCAAAGCATTTGACACTGTACCACATAAAAGGTCTGTATGTGGGTAAGTAACTGTCTCAGTGATAGAAAACAGAGGGTGGGTATTACCGGTACACACTCAGATTGGGTCACTGTCACTAGTGGAGTACCACAGGCATCAGTATTGGGGCCTATTTTCTTCAATATATTTATTAATGATCTTGTAGAAGGCTTGCACAGTAAAATATCAATTTTTGCAGATGACACTAAACTGTGTAAAGTAATTACCACGAAAGAGGACAGTATACGGCTGCCGATGGATCTGGATAGATTGGAGGGTTGGGCAGAAAAGTGGCAGATGAGGTTTGACATTGCCAAATGTAAGGTTATGCATATGGGAAGGAATAATGCAAGTCACCAGTACATACTAAATAGTAAAACACTAGGTAACACTGACATGGAAAAGGACCTATGAATTTTAGTGAACCGCAAACTAAGCCGTAGAAACTAGTGTCAGGCAGCTGCTGCCAAGGGCAATAAGATAATGGGTTGCATCAAAAGGGGCATAGATGCCCGTGATGGGAACATAGGCCTGCCACTTTACAAACCACTAGTCAGACCACACATGGAGTACTGTGTACAGTTCTGGGCTCCTATGAACAAAGCAGACATTGCAGAGCTGGAGAGGGTTCAGAGGAGGGCAACTAAAATAACAACTGGAATGGGTGGATTACAGTAACCTGAAAGATTATTAAAATTAGGGTTATTCACTTTAGAAAGAAGATGACTAAGGGGAGATCTAAGTACTATGTATAAATATATCAGGGGTCAGTACAGAGATCTATCCCATCATCTATTTATCCCCAGGACTGTGACTGTGACGAGGGGACATCCTCTGCGTCTGAAGGAAAGAAGGTTTGTACACAAACATAGGATTCTTTACGGTAAGAGCAGTGAGACTATGGAACTCTCTGCCTGAGGAGGTGGTGATGGCGAGTTCACTAAAAGAGTTCAAGAGGAGCCTGGATGTATTTCTGGAGTGTAATAATATTACCGGCTATAGTTATTAGAGATCCAGGGAGTTATTCTGATTGCCTGATTTATTGTTGGGTAAGTTGTTTTCCCCTAAAGTGATGAAAATTGTCTTCTACCTCACAGGGTACAATGGCAGTCTTGTGCACTATGAGACATTCCAAACCAGCTCTCATCTGACTGAGAGCCAGTAAGCCTCAAAGTTGCTTCACATCTGTTGGATGGCTTGGGTGGACCTGCACACCTAGATCAATATCATTATGACAAAAAGTTTTCTGATTGTCCTAACATAATATTCAATAATCTTTCTATACAGTTTTGTCATGTACAAACAAATTTGCATAAACATGAGCATATGGGAAAGAAATGCAAATGAGCAGAATCTACCTTGTTTTTCAGAGAATTTGCTATCTACACTACTCATGAACAGCTCCATCTATTGGATTCATAGTCTTGTCATAAGACTATGAAACCAATAGTTGGCGCTGTTCATCTTGTTGGGGCGCTAGTAAGTGGGGCACCCTGCTCAACACCGTGTAGCACTCCGCCTATAATAGTCTGTGCTAACACTGAGGTGTATAACGGATTGCTGCTCTCATTCACACATTGCTGCTATCATTCACCACTACCACTCCTACCCTCCTCTCTATGCTGCTGTCAGGTAGCTGTGTGGAGCCGGCGAAACCCCTTTAAACTACCTGCTCCTAGTGTCTTGGTGCCGAATACCATAGGACATGTTCACTGGCCTTATTACAGGGGTTGTGTCACTTCAGCAGATGGCATTTATCATGTAGAGAAAGTTAATACAAGGCACTTTCTAATGTATTGTAATTGTCCATATCGTCTCCTTTGCTGGCTGGATTCATTTTTCTGGCACATTATAGGGTAGGTTCACATCAAGTTTTTTGCCTCCGTTTGACGTCTACGTTAGAAAAAAAAAGATAGACAAATGCAGCACACCACGTTCTTGTATCCTGCAGTCCAATAAAAAAGTATCCTTTTTATTTTTTTGCAATTGGACTGTATGGTGAACGGATGGCACTGTATGGCATCAAGCTGAGGCATCCGTTTAACGTATACATCTTTTGTATATGTTAAACGGATGGGAAAAACCTGATGTGAACTCAGCCATGCACTACTCATTTCCAGGGGCTATGGCCACCGCTGCTGCACAGATATGAGCTGCTGCGCATGCGTGCCTATGCATGCTCCCACGGTCCCGCCAATCAGAGCTTTTTTCTAAAGTGTGCAATAGATTTACCACACAGTCTATGGTACATATGTAATGTATTATAATGTAACTATGTCTACTGTATATACACCATTATTGTAACCTGTATGCCATATATAACTGCCATTTCCAAAACACTACACCTACAAGAACCAGTGCCTTATAATACCACAATACCACGCCCCGTACCTGTGCGTCCATATGTCATCCCCGCCTGGTCATGTGCTTCGTCACGTGGGGGGGGGCATGGTCTTTGACCGGACGCCGGCTGCGGGGTGTCCAGATGTGTCTGCTGCGGAATGATCGTGCGCCGACAAACATATGCACCTGGGGACGAGTTAGTGCTGGCGTTTTGATTGGCTTGTAGAGACTTTATAATGTCCGATCTGCAGTGATGGCGTTACCCCCTGACGAAGGCACGCCAAAACGCGCGTTGGAGTAGCGCCATCCTGGTTGGTCCGCTCCTGGTCTGATCTTTGGTGAGTCTCATCTGCTATTTCACTCCCCGGCGTCTTCCCATTTTGAATTTCACTTTATTGTTAGGGTTTTTTCCTGCTGGTGGAGTGTATGTCCATGTTCTTGTGGACTCTGCAGTTACTCTTTGACTCACCTTTTCTATTTATATATACCATTTATCTGCGGGTTATGTATATCTTGTATCCACCATATATTTACTCCTCTGATTCCATACTTTATTATATTTTTGACCGGAGTGTCCCTCCCAGGGTGGGCCGTTCTTCCCTCTCCCTGCTCCTTTTTGTTCCCTGCCCTACTGCATTTTTTATGTAATTTCTATGTATTGATTTGTTATAATAAAACTTTTACAACATTTACTTTTTGGCATTTTGAGCTCCATTTTTCTTTGTTGTTCTGATATTGTACTTGGGAGCTTCAGCCGAGTTTATCCTTCTAGAGGCGTCGCTGGGGGTATATTGGGTGGACACGGGTTCCCCCCTCCCCTTTTCCCCTTCTCGCCGCCCCTGGGGTCCCCCCTCTTTTCTTCTGATTTATTAACTTATTTGAAAAATCACAAAAAAAATCAAAAAACATGATGATTTGACAGGAATAGGGCGGCATTGATGGGCAGCATGATTAGTATACTAAATTCGTCTATAGGAACAATGGCATCATACAGCGCCAAAATGAATCATCACATGTCCAAAACTCTACATATAATCCTCTCATCATAAATGGTAAAAGATAAATAAAGTGCAAGGGCCTACAATCAATGAAGGGTTCTGATAGGTAGACACATCTATTCTCTACCACAGGGATCATCAACCCCCGGCACTCCAGCTGTTCTAAAACTACAACTCCCAGAATCCTCCTTTCACTTCTATGCGATTTACAAGAACAGTGGGGTAACTATGCATGATGGGAGTAGTAGTTTCACAGCAGCTGGAGTGCCGAAGGTTGCTGATCCCTGCTCTATCACAATAGAGAGTCACCATAACAACACATAAGAGTATAGTCAAAATGTATTACCCATAGTATCTGATGCAGCCAGTATGGCGCCCACCCCTATAGTCTGCAAGCACGACCACCGCTGCTGAATTGCATGGTGGTCGTAACCCCATGGATACGAGCAGTGTATAATGTGATGGAAAAATAAATATGAACAATCACAATACATTAGTAAGTGTCTTGTATTAACCTTGTCTACATACATGATTAATGCCATTGGCTGAAGTGAGACAACCCCTTTAAGCCCATGTCTCAACGGGTTAGAGATGTTTTGGTGGTATGAGAGAGACCTTCAAGATATTAGGCAGGTGGCTTTAATCCTGTGGCTGATTTGTACTACAGGACAGGAAAAAAGTGACATCTCTACGCTAATGTTAGGTTTAACGCTGCGCCAAGTTTAACAATGTGCGACATTTGATTAATTTGGTGAATACTATGACGGACTCGAGCAAAACTGTCTTCAAATATTACCCTCATGATAAGTTCCTCCACTAGGCTTATGACACAGATCTAGCACTTCTTTCCACCAGTTTTCCTTCTTGTTACCACGAGTCACACTCGCTCGCTTGCTCGCTACATGCATCTTATCATAATTTTGCCCCCCAATGAGGCTGTCCCACCTCTGAACCTTTCCATGTCGGATTTCCCTGTGTGCCTCTCCCTCGTCGGCCCTCCTTCGTGCCTGTCTCCCTCCCCTCCTTCCTCCCTCACCCAGTAAACTTAATCCACACCAGATATTGATCCCGGTTAATGTCTGCATGCTGTGCATCCTTGTTCTCCCAACGGCTGTATAATTTGAAGATTATACTTTAATGAACAGATGATGTATGTTTCAATGCGGATAACAAGAGACGTAATGGAAATCCCAGACAGGTAAATGGGAACTGTGATTACTGAGTGACGGGAAGCAATTCCAGCTGAGATCTGAAAACGCTGCAAAACAAGACTTGTATGTAATGCTCTATATTGTGATGGGAGGCCTGGGCCAATGCCTCGTCTTACTACAAATGGACTTCTTACGTTCAAACCTCAGCTATCTTTAAGGGGCTAATGGAAGAAGTTATTGTTAGGGGAGATAGTTTTGACAAATGTTGCGCCGTAGGAGAGCCTGTGATTTCAGAAAGGAGGAAATGTAATATTGGGAAGCACATTCTTTTGCAATTTACCGCTGTGTGAGTAGACCCTTATTATTTCCATGATGATGATATTCTTTCACTAGTTGAACCTGTCACCAATCCAGAAAGTCTTGTAGCCTTCAATTTCTAGTTGCCCAGAGAGTAAGGTTTTATAGGATTCTGTTCACATTGCTGCTGTGTTGCCTTCTATCTTGGCTTTTTATGGCAAAAATACTTTAGTCGGCACAGTTCCTGCCTAAAGACCTAAAAGGACTTTAATATAATTCAAGGAGAATTAATGGGATCCATTTGAAAATAGATCCATCTTATAGGCTTTTCAGCTCTCTCTATGATGATAGTGTGAAGAGAGGCTAAACTGCTTCATGGACAACATAGATTTTTTTTCTAATAGGGTACTTATGACATCAATAAAGATATTTTTTGGAAATATATGTTTGCCATTCCAAATGGCGAGTTGCCCTTAATTTGCATGATGAGTTATGATGGTAGCCTACAACTACAGCACATTACTAATACAACCTTATTAACCACTTTAACCCCGCTAGCTAAAACCCCCTTAATGACCAGGCCACTTTTTACACTTCTGCACTACACTACTTTCACTGTTTATTGCTCGGTCATGCAACTTTTTTTTTTTTTTTTTTTTTTTTTTTTTTTTAGTATTATAAATCCTAAAGTCCGTAAATTTCTGATTTATAAGCATAATTAGTACCAATTACATACAAATAACCATACTTATGGAGATAGAACAAATCAAATGGAGATCTCACTTGCTAAGAGGGGAGCGGGACTCGCAGCCACACAAAGCATCTAACTTAACATGTCAATATCCAAAAAAGGGCAGAGGTCAGGGACCCACGGTCCGGGCAGCCATCGGGGAGCGAGCACGCGCTCCACGCGTCCTTTCCCGAATATGGGTACAGAAAACGGCAGGATTAACGATCTTAGATCCATTCACCTGGGGCTCACATTAACCATACATTGCGGGCTTATAGCGATCTTTAATCGCAGACATTTCTTAAAGCAACCTGGGGGAGTCCAGCAGTCTTCTATCACAGTGGAGAAAAAAAAAAAAAAAAGAAACAGAAAACCACAGCATATTTTACTGCCTCTTCCCCATATAGTTAAGATTGAAAATTTGTGCCCAACTCAACCATACCTCGCATACAGTCACACCAGTATCTCAGGTGCGAGGGGACTCAAATCAAGTATCGCTCAACACTCACCGGCGTTTAAAAGAAATGTGGGCAGAAACACCACCAAAAGCCGTCTCTGTCCCCTAATTGCACCCATACAACATGTATCGTATCGCTGCCTACAGTCCAACCACATATCGAAAAGAAAGAGCCGCATTTCAGGGCGCACCCGGTCGGAATAAAGACCCGATAGTCCCAAGCCCCGGGTCCCCGCCCGTAAGCGCAGAGTGCCCTGTTTTAGCAAAAACTTTAGCCATTATACAGTGCCTGAGAGTCCCGCCGTCCTCCAGCGTTCCTAGAGATACTCCAATATTCAGATGCGACTTCACATCCTTTCCCAATTACAATACATAAAGAAAAACCGGACTAATAAGATCGTCCCCGACCACCCCCCCCCCCATCGGTCATGCAACTTACCACCCAAATGAATTTTACCTCCTTTTCTTCTCACTAATAGAGCTTTCATTTGGTGGTATTTCATTGCTGCTGACATTTTTTGTTATTAATCGAAATTTAACGATTTTTTTGCAAAAAAATCAAATTTTTCACTTTCAGCTGTAAAATTTTGCAAAAAAAACGACATCCATATATAAATTTTTCGCTAAATTTATTGTTAAACATGTCTTTGATAAAAAAAAATGTTTGGGCAAAAAAAAAAAGATGGTTTGGGTAAAAGTTATAGCGTTTACAAACTATGGTACAAAAATGTGAATTTCCGCTTTTTGAAGCAGCTCTGACTTTCTGAGCACCTGTCATGTTTCCTGAGGTTCTACAATGCCCAGACAGTAGAAACACCCCACAAATTACCCCATTTCGGAAAGTAGACACCCTAAGGTATTCACTGATGTTCAAAGTGAGTTTATAGAACTTTTTATTTTTTGTCACAAGTTAGCGGAAAATGATGATTTTTTTCTTTTTTCTTTTTTTTCTTACAAAGTCTCATATTCCACTAACTTGCGACAAAAAATAAAAAATTCTAGGAACTCGCCATGCCCCTCACGGAATACCTTGGGGTGTCTTCTTTCCAAAATGTGGTCACTTGTGGCATAGTTATACTGCCCTGGCAATTTAGGGGCCCATATGTGTGAGAAGTACTTTGCAATCAAAATGTGTAAAAAATAGCCTGCGAAATCCGAAAGGTGCACTTTGGAATATGTGCCCCTTTGCCCACCTTGGCTGCAAAAAAGTGTCACACATCTGGTATCGCCGTACTCAGGAGAAGTTGGGGAATGTGTTTTGGGGTGTCATTTTACATATACCCATGCTGGGTGAGAGAAATATCTTGGCAAAAGACAACTTTTCCAATTTTTTTATACAAAGTTGGCATTTGACCAAGATATTTATCTCACCCAGCATGGGTATATGTAAAATGACACCCCAAAACACATTCCCCAACTTCTCCTGAGTACGGCGATACCACATGTATGACACTTTTTTGCAGCCTAGATGCGCAAAGCGGCCCAAATTCCTTTTAGGAGGGCATTTTTAGACATTTGGATCCCAGACTTCTTCTCACGCTTTCGGGCCCCTAACATGCCAGGGCAGTATAAATACCCCACATGTGACCCCATTTTGGAAAGAAGACACCCCAAGGTATTCCGTGAGGGGCATGGCGAGTTCCTAGAATTTTTTTTTTTTGGGCACAAGTTAGCAGAATTTTTTTTTTTTTTTTTTTCTCACAAAGTCTCACTTTCCGCTAACTTGGGACAAAAATTTCAATCTTTCATGGACTCAATATGCCCCTCACAGAATACCTTGGGGTGTCTTCTTTCCGAAATGGGGTCACATGTGGGGTATTTATACTGCCCTGGCATTTTAGGGCCCTAAAGCGTGAGAAGAAGTCTGGAATATAAATGTCTAAAAAAATTTACGCATTTGGATTCCGTGAGGGGTATGGTGAGTTCATGTGAGATTTTATTTTTTGACACAAGTTAGTGGAATATGAGACTTAGTAAGAAAAAACAAAAACAAAAACAAACCAAAAATTTCCGCTAACTTGGGCCCAAAAAAATGTCTGAATGGAGCCTTACAGAGGGTGATCAACGACAGCGGGGTGATCAGGGAGTCTATATGGGGTGATCACCCCCCTGTCATTGATCACCCCCCTGTAAGGCTCCATTCAGACGTCCGTATGATTTTTTACGGATCCACGGATACATGGATCGGATCCGCAAAACGCATACGGACGTATGAATGGAGCCTTACAGGGGGTGATCAATGACAGGGGGGTGATCAGGGAGTCTATATGGGGTGATCACCCCCCTGTCATTGATCACCCCCCTGTCATTGATCACCCCCCTGTAAGGCTCCATTCAGACGTCCGTAGGATTTTTTACGGATCCACGGATACATGGATCGGATCCGCAAAACGCATACGGACGTCTGATTGGAGCCTTACAGGGGGGTGATCAATGACAGGGGGGTGATCAGGGAGTCTATATGGGTGATCACCCCCCTGTCATTGATCACCCCCCTGTCATTGATCACCCCCCTGTAAGGCTCCATTCAGACATCCGCATGTGTTTTGCGGATGCGATCCATGTATCAGTAGATTCGTAAAAATCATACGGACGTCTGAATGGGGGCTTACAGGGGGGTGATCAATGACAGGGGGGTGATCAGGGAGTCTATATGGGGTGATCACCCACTTGTCATTGATCACCCCCCTGTAAGGCTCCATTCAGAGGTCTGCATGTGTTTTGCGGATACGATCCATGTATCAGTGGATCCTTAAAAATCATACGGACGTCTGAATGGAGCCTTACAGGGGGGTGATCAATGGCTGAGGTGATCAGGGAGTCTATATGGGTGATCACCCCCTTGTCATTGATCACCCCCCTGTAAGGCTCCATTCAGAGGTCCACATGTGTTTTGCGGATCCGATTCATGTATCCGTGGATCCGTAAAAATCATACGGACGTCTGAATGGAGCCTTACAGGGGGATGATCAATGACAGGGGGTGATCAGGGAGTGTATATGGGTGATCACCCCCCTGTCATTGATCACCCCCCTGTAAGGCTCCATTCAGACGTCCGTATGATTTTTACGGATCCATGGAAAGGATCCGCAAAACACATGCGGACGTCTGAATGGAGCCTTACAGGGGGGTGATCAATGACAGGGGGTGATCAGGGAGTGTATATGGGTGATCACCTGCCTGTCATTGATCACCCCCCTGTAAGGCTCCATTCAGACGTCCGCATGTGTTTTGCGGATCCGATCCATGTATCCGTGGATCCGTAAAAATCATACGGACGTCTGAACGGAGCATTACAGGGGGGGTGATCAATGACAGGGGGGTGATCAGGGAGTTTATATGGGGTGATCAGGGGTGATCAGTGTTTCATAAAGGGTTAATAAGTGACAGGGGGTGTAGTGTAGTGTTTTGTGGTACTTTACAGAGCTGCCTGTGTCCTCTGGTGGTCGATCCAAACAAACGGGAACACCAGAGGACCAGGTAGCAGGTATATTAGACGCTGTTATCAAAACAGCGTCTAATACCTGTTAGGGGTTAAAAAAAATCACATCTCCAGCCAGCCAGCGAGCGATCGCCGCTGGCAGGCTGGAGATCCACTCGCTTACCTTCCGTTCCTGTGAGCGCGCGCCTGTGTGCGCGCGTTCACAGGAAATCTCGGCTATCGCGAGATGACGCACGGATGCGTCCAGGAGGAGTAGATCAACCACCTTCCGGACGCATCCGTGCGTTAGGCGGTCCGGAGGTGGTCAATACCCTGATTACTACATATATACTAAGAGTGCCCGTACGTGGTGCAGCTGAGCCATGGTAACTACATGCAGATTACTACTAACTGCCTGGCTGCACCCTTTTCTAGTTATGACGCACTTGATTCTACCAGTACTGCTTGGCCATATTGTGCCCGTACCTAATACAGTGGCTCCAGTGCTGCCCTAGGTGCTGCCTAATACAGTGGCTCCAGTGCTGCCCTATGCATCGCCTAATACAGTGGCTCCAGTGCTGCCCTAGGTGCTGCCTAATACAGTGGCTCCAGTGCTGCCCCAGGTGCTGCCTAACACAGTGGATCCAGTGCTGCCCCAGGTGCTGCCTAATACAGTGGCTCCAGTGCTGCCCCAGGTGCTGCCTAATACAGTGGCTCCAGTGCTGCCCCAGGTGCTGCCTAATACAGTGGATCCAGTGCTGCCCCAGGTGCTGCCTAATACAGTGGCTCCAGTGCTGCCCCAGGTGCTGCCTAATTCAGTGGCTCCAGTGCTGCCCTAGGTGCTGCCTAATACAGTGGCTCCAGTGCTGCCCTATGCGTCGCCTAATACAGTGGCTCCAGTGCTGCCCCAGGTGCTGCCTAATACAGTGGCTCCAGTGCTGCCTAATACAGTGGCTTCAGTGCTGCCCCAGGTGCTGCCTAATACAGTGGCTCCAGTGCTGTCCTAGGTGCTGCCTAATACAGTGGCTCCAGTGCTGCCCCAGGTGCTGCCTAATACAGTGGCTTCAGTGCTGCCCCAGGTGCTGCCTAATACAGTGACTCCAGTGCTGCCCTAGGTGCTGCCTAATACAGTGGCTCCAGTGCTACCCTAGGTGCTGCCTAATACAGTGGATCCAGTGCTGCCCCAGGTGCTGCCTAATACAGTGGCTCCAGTGCTGCCCCAGGTGCTGCCTAATACAGTGGCTCCAGTGCTGCCCCAGGTGCTGCCTAATTCAGTGGCTCCAGTGCTGCCCTAGGTGCTGCCTAATACAGTGGCTCCAGTGCTGCCCTATGAGTCGCCTAATACAGTGGCTCCAGTGCTGTCCCAGGTGCTGCCTAATACAGTGGCTCCAGTGCTGCCCCAGGTGCTGCCTAATTCAGTGGCTCCAGTGCTGCCCCAGGTGCTGCCTAATACAGTGGCTCCAGTGCTGCCCCAGGTGCTGCCTAATTCAGTGGCTCCAGTGCTGCCCCAGGTGCTGCCTAATTCAGTGGCTCCAGTGCTGCCCTATGCGTCGCCTAATACAGTGGATCCAGTTCTGCCCCAGGTGCTGCCTAATTCAGTGGCTCCAGTGCTGCCCCAGGTGCTGCCTAATACAGTGGCTCCAGTGCTGCCCCAGGTGCTGCCTAATACAGTGGCTCCAGTGCTGCCCCAGGTGCTGCCTAATTCAGTGGCTCCAGTGCTGCCCTATGCGTCGCCTAATACAGTGGCTCCAGTGCTGCCCCAGGTGCTGCCTAATTCAGTGGCTCCAGTGCTGCCCTATGCGTCGCCTAATACATTGGATCCAGTTCTGCCCCAGGTGCTGCCTAATTCAGTGGCTCCAGTGCTGCCCCAGGTGCTGCCTAATACAGTGGCTCCAGTGCTGCCCCAGGTGCTGCCTAATTCAGTGGCTCCAGTGCTGCCCTATGCGTCGCCTAATACAGTGGATCCAGTGCTGCCCCAGGTGCTGCCTAATTCAGTGGCTCCAGTGCTGCCCTATGCGTCGCCTAATACAGTGGCTCCAGTGCTGCCCTAGGTGCTGCCTAATATAGTGGCTCCAGTGCTGCCCTATGTGTCGCCTAATACAGTGGCTCCAGTGCTGCCCCAGGTGCTGCCTAATTCAGTGGCTCCAGTGCTGCCCTAGGTGCTGCCTAATACAGTGGCTCCAGTGCTGCCCTAGGTGCTGCCTAATACAGTGGATCCAGTGCTGCCCCAGGTGCTGCCTAATACAGTGGCTCCAGTGCTGCCCCAGGTGCTGCCTAATACAGTGGCTCCAGTGCTGCCCCAGGTGCTGCCTAATTCAGTGGCTCCAGTGCTGCCCTAGGTGCTGCCTAATACAGTGGCTCCAGTGCTGCCCTATGAGTCGCCTAATACAGTGGCTCCAGTGCTGCCCCAGGTGCTGCCTAATACAGTGGCTCCAGTGCTGCCCCAGGTGCTGCCTAATTCAGTGGCTCCAGTGCTGCCCCAGGTGCTGCCTAATACAGTGGCTCCAGTGCTGCCCCAGGTGCTGCCTAATACAGTGGCTCCAGTGCTGCCCCAGGTGCTGCCTAATTCAGTGGCTCCAGTGCTGCCCTATGCGTCGCCTAATACAGTGGCTCCAGTGCTGCCCCAGGTGCTGCCTAATTCAGTGGCTCCAGTGCTGCCCTATGCGTCGCCTAATACAGTGGATCCAGTTCTGCCCCAGGTGCTGCCTAATTCAGTGGCTCCAGTGCTGCCCCAGGTGCTGCCTAATACAGTGGCTCCAGTGCTGCCCCAGGTGCTGCCTAATTCAGTGGCTCCAGTGCTGCCCTATGCGTCGCCTAATACAGTGGCTCCAGTGCTGCCCTAGGTGCTGCCTAATATAGTGGCTCCAGTGCTGCCCTATGTGTCGCCTAATACAGTGGCTCCAGTGCTGCCCCAGGTGCTGCCTAATTCAGTGGCTCCAGTGCTGCCCTAGGTGCTGCCTAATACAGTGGCTCCAGTGCTGCCCTAGGTGCTGCCTAATACTGTGGATCCAGTGCTGCCCCAGGTGCTGCCTAATACAGTGGCTCCAGTGCTGCCCCAGGTGCTGCCTAATACAGTGGCTCCAGTGCTGCCCTATGAGTCGCCTAATACAGTGGCTCCAGTGCTGCCCCAGGTGCTGCCTAATACAGTGGCTCCAGTGCTGCCCCAGGTGCTGCCTAATTCAGTGGCTCCAGTGCTGCCCCAGGTGCTGCCTAATACAGTGGCTCCAGTGCTGCCCCAGGTGCTGCCTAATACAGTGGCTCCAGTGCTGCCCCAGGTGCTGCCTAATTCAGTGGCTCCAGTGCTGCCCTATGCGTCGCCTAATACAGTGGCTCCAGTGCTGCCCCAGGTGCTGCCTAATTCAGTGGCTCCAGTGCTGCCCTATGCGTCGCCTAATACAGTGGATCCAGTTCTGCCCCAGGTGCTGCCTAATTCAGTGGCTCCAGTGCTGCCCCAGGTGCTGCCTAATACAGTGGCTCCAGTGCTGCCCCAGGTGCTGCCTAATTCAGTGGCTCCAGTGCTGCCCTATGCGTCGCCTAATACAGTGGATCCAGTGCTGCCCCAGGTGCTGCCTAATTCTGTGGCTCCAGTGCTGCCCTATGCGTCGCCTAATACAGTGGCTCCAGTGCTGCCCTAGGTGCTGCCTAATACAGTGGCTCCAGTGCTGCCCTATGTGTCGCCTAATACAGTGGCTCCAGTGCTGCCCCAGGTGCTGCCTAATTCAGTGGCTCCAGTGCTGCCCCAGGTGCTGACTAATTCAGTGGCTCCAGTGCTGCCCTAGGTGCCGCTTAAAATACTGAGGAAGAGGAAGGTTTGTCTCAAAATAATTGGGTGTCAGGGAGAAGAGAGGTGGAAGAGGTAGAGACCCTAGTGAGGAACTAGACATTAGACATTAATCTCAGACATTTATCTCAGACAAGTAGTTACTAAAACAGATATGTCAGGGGTCAGAGGTTACAGCTCCTCTTTAAATGGCTGAGATAAAATCCTGGTATGAATAATCCATATCTGCACAAAATAAGTGCTCATTCACATGGCTGTATTTTGATGTCTGTATCCGTGCCGCAATTTTGCAGATCGGATGCGGACCCATTGATGCTGTCCGCATCCACACTTCCATTTCGGGGATCTGCAAAAAAGATAGAACTATTCTTGTACATTTTTGCCGACAAGAATATGCATTTCTAGGGAAGGACACTCTGATCCACAAAATGTTGAACACGCACTGCCGGTATCCATATTTTGCGTAGGGATGAGCGAACTCGAACTGTATAGTTCGGGTTCGTACCGAATTTTGGGGTGTCCGTGACACGGACCCGAACCCGGACATTTTCGTAAAAGTCCGGGTTCGGGTTCGGTGTTCGTCGCTTTCTTCGCGCTTTTGTGACGCTTTCTTGGCGCTTTTTGAAAGGCTGCAAAGCAGCCAATCAACAAGCGTCATACTACTTGCCCCAAGAGGCCATCACAGCCATGCCTACTATTGGCATGGCTGTGATTGGCCAGAGCACCATGTGACCCAGCCTCTATTTAAGCTGGAGTCACATAGCGCCGCCCGTCACTCTGCTCTGATTAGCGTAGGGAGAGGTTGCGGCTGCGACAGTAGGGCGAGATTAGGCAGATTAACTCCTCCAAAGGACTTGATTAACTGATCGATCTGCAGCTGTGGATCATTGAGCTGCTGATCCTCAATTGCTCACTGTTTTTAGGCTGCCCAGACCGTTTGTCAGTCACATTTTTCTGGGGTGATCGGCGGCCATTTTGTGTCTTGTGGTGCGCCAGCACAAGCTGCGACCAAGTGCATTTAACCCTCAATGGTGTGGTTGTTTTTTGGCTAAAGCCTACATCAGGGTGAAGCTGTCACACCAAGTGCATTTAACCAGCAATAGTCTGTTCATTTTTTGGCCATATACAAAATCAGGGGCAAGCTGCGCCTGTCACCAAGTGCATTTAACCCTCAATGGTGTGGTTGTTTTTTGGCTAAAGCCTACATCAGGGTGAAGCTGTCACACCAAGTGCATTTAACCAGCAATAGTCTGTTCATTTTTTGGCCATATACTAAATCAGGGGCAAGCTGCGCCTGTCACCAAGTGCATTTAACCCTCAATGGTGTGGTTGTTTTTTGGCTAAAGCCTACATCAGGGTGAAGCTGTCACACCAAGTGCATTTAACCAGCAATAGTCTGTTTATTTTTTGGCCATATCCCAGTCTAATTCTGTCACTAAACCCATACCGGTCACCCAGCGCCTAAATACTAGGCCTCAAATTTATATCCCGCTAAATCTGTCCTTAGTGCTGTAGCTGGGCGAGTTATTTAGTGTCCGTTCAAGCACATTTCTTGTTCTGGGTTGAAATACAATTCCCAATTTAGCAATTTCATAATTTAGTGGTTTCTGCTATATCAGAGCTATTTGAAATCTATCCCTAAAAGGGTATATAATATTCAAGGTGCACATTGGGTCATTCAGAATAACTTCACACACACCCGCTACTGTGTATTTCCAAGTCTAATTCTGGCACTAAACCCATACCTGTCACCCAGCGCCTAAATACTAGGCCTCAAATTTATATCCCGCTAAATCTGTCCTTAGTGCTGTAGCTGGGCGAGTTATTTAGTGTCCGTTCAAGCACATTTCTTGTTCTGGGTTGAAATACAATTCCCAATTTAGCAATTTCATAATTTAGTGGTTTCTGCTATATCAGAGCTATTTGAAATCTATCCCTAAAAGGGTATATAATATTCAAGGTGCACATTGGGTCATTCAGAATAACTTCACACACACCCGCTACTGTGTATTTCCAAGTCTAATTCTGGCACTAAACCCATACCTGTCACCCAGCGCCTAAATACTAGGCCTCAAATTTATATCCCGCTAAATCTGTCCCTAGTGCTGTAGCTGGGCGAGTTATTTAGTGTCCGTTCAAGCACATTTCTTGTTCTGGGTTGAAATACAATTCCCAATTTAGCAATTTCATAATTTAGTGGTTTCTGCTATATCAGAGCTATTTGAAATCTATCCCTAAAAGGGTATATAATATTCAAGGTGCACATAGGGTCATTCAGAATAACTTCACACACCCGCTACTGTGCATTTCCAAATCTAATTCTGTCACTAAACCCATACCTGTCACCCAGCGCCTAAATACTAGGCCTCAAATTTATATCCCGCTAAATCTCTCGTTACCGCTGTCCTGTTGTGGCTGGGAAAGTTATTTAGTGTCCGTCAAAGCACATTTCTTGTTCTGGGTTGAAATACAATTCCCAATTTAGCAATTTCATAATTTAGTGGTTTCTGCTATATCAGAGCTATTTGAAATCTATCCCTAAAAGGGTATATAATATTCAAGGTGCACATTGGGTCATTCAGAATAACTTCACACACACCCGCTACTGTGTATTTCCAAGTCTAATTCTGGCACTAAACCCATACCTGTCACCCAGCGCCTAAATACTAGGCCTCAAATTTATATCCCGCTAAATCTGTCCTTAGTGCTGTAGCTGGGCGAGTTATTTAGTGTCCGTTCAAGCACATTTCTTGTTCTGGGTTGAAATACAATTCCCAATTTAGCAATTTCATAATTTAGTGGTTTCTGCTATATCAGAGCTATTTGAAATCTATCCCTAAAAGGGTATATAATATTCAAGGTGCACATTGGGTCATTCAGAATAACTTCACACACACCCGCTACTGTGTATTTCCAAGTCTAATTCTGGCACTAAACCCATACCTGTCACCCAGCGCCTAAATACTAGGCCTCAAATTTATATCCCGCTAAATCTGTCCCTAGTGCTGTAGCTGGGCGAGTTATTTAGTGTCCGTTCAAGCACATTTCTTGTTCTGGGTTGAAATACAATTCCCAATTTAGCAATTTCATAATTTAGTGGTTTCTGCTATATCAGAGCTATTTGAAATCTATCCCTAAAAGGGTATATAATATTCAAGGTGCACATAGGGTCATTCAGAATAACTTCACACACCCGCTACTGTGCATTTCCAAATCTAATTCTGTCACTAAACCCATACCTGTCACCCAGCGCCTAAATACTAGGCCTCAAATTTATATCCCGCTAAATCTCTCGTTACCGCTGTCCTGTTGTGGCTGGGAAAGTTATTTAGTGTCCGTCAAAGCACATTTCTTGTTCTGGGTTGAAATACAATTCCCAATTTAGCAATTTCATAATTTAGTGGTTTCTGCTATATCAGAGCTATTTGAAATCTATCCCTAAAAGGGTATATAATATTCAAGGTGCACATTGGGTCATTCAGAATAACTTCACACACACCCGCTACTGTGTATTTCCAAGTCTAATTCTGGCACTAAACCCATACCTGTCACCCAGCGCCTAAATACTAGGCCTCAAATTTATATCCCGCTAAATCTGTCCCTAGTGCTGTAGCTGGGCGAGTTATTTAGTGTCCGTTCAAGCACATTTCTTGTTCTGGGTTGAAATACAATTCCCAATTTAGCAATTTCATAATTTAGTGGTTTCTGCTATATCAGAGCTATTTGAAATCTATCCCTAAAAGGGTATATAATATTCAAGGTGCACATAGGGTCATTCAGAATAACTTCACACACCCGCTACTGTGCATTTCCAAATCTAATTCTGTCACTAAACCCATACCTGTCACCCAGCGCCTAAATACTAGGCCTCAAATTTATATCCCGCTAAATCTCTCGTTACCGCTGTCCTGTTGTGGCTGGGAAAGTTATTTAGTGTCCGTCAAAGCACATTTTTTGTTCTGGGTTGAAATACAATTCCCAATTTAGCAATTTCATAATTTAGTCGTTTCTGCTATATCAGAGCTATTTGAAATCTATCCCTAAAAGGGTAGATCATATTGAAGGTGCACATAGGGTCATTCAGAATAACTTCACACACACGCTTCTGTGCATTTCCAAGTCTAATTCTGTCACTAAATCCATACCGGTCACCCAGCGCCTAAATACTAGGCCTCAAATTTATATCCCGCTGAATTTGAATACAATACATTGGGCCAAATA
Organism: Bufo gargarizans; assembly: GCF_014858855.1. NCBI lineage: Eukaryota > Metazoa > Chordata > Amphibia > Anura > Bufonidae > Bufo > Bufo gargarizans. Next base: position 211,419 of record NW_025334668.1, on the reverse strand, counting down.
ATATATTTGTTGTTGTGGTGAACCATAACAATGAGAAAAACATCTAGTAAGGGACGCGGACGTGGACATGGTCGTGGTGGTGTTAGTGGACCCTCTGGTGCTGGGAGAGGACGTGGCCGTTCTGCCACATCCACACGTCCTAGTGTACCAACTACCTCAGGTCCCAGTAGCCGCCAGAATTTACAGCGATATATGGTGGGGCCCAATGCCGTTCTAAGGATGGTAAGGCCTGAGCAGGTACAGGCATTAGTCAATTGGGTGGCCGACAGTGGATCCAGCACGTTCACATTATCTCCCACCCAGTCTTCTGCAGAAAGCGCACAGATGGCGCCTGAAAACCAACCCCATCAGTCTGTCACATCACCCCCATGCATACCAGGGAAACTGTCTCAGCCTCAAGTTATGCAGCAGTCTCTTATGCTGTTTGAAGACTCCGCTGGCAGGGTTTCCCAAGGGCATCCACCTAGCCCTTCCCCAGCGGTGAAAGACATAGAATGCACTGACGCACAACCACTTATGTTTCCTGATGATGAGGACATGGGAATACCACCTCAGCATGTCTCTGATGATGACGAAACACAGGTGCCAACTGCTGCGTCTTTCTGCAGTGGACAAGCTGACGTTCATAAAAATGAACCAGGCATGGATCCCACAGGACCTGTCCGTCCCTTGTCCAGATTAGACATTAACTACCTCCCCATAACCATATATTATTGGACTCCAGGGCACTTCCTCATTCAATCCTATTTTTATTTTCATTTTACCATTATATTGCGAGGCTACCCAAAGTTGAATGAACCTCTCCTCTGCCTGTGTGCTAGGCCTAAATATATGCCAATGGACTGTTGCAGTGGTGGCTGACGTGAAGCCTCATTCTCTGCTATGACATGCAGACTGATTCTCTGCTGACATGAAGACAGATTCTCTGTTACGGGACCTCTCTGCTCTGCCTGTGTGCTAGGCCTAAATATATGCCAATGGACTGTTGCAGTGGTGGCTGACGTGAAGCCTCATTCTCTGCTATGACATGCAGACTGATTCTCTGCTGACATGAAGCCAGATTGTCTGTTACGGGACCTCTCTGCTCTGCCTGTGTGCTAGGCCTAAATATATGCCAATGGACTGTTGCAGTGGTGGCTGACGTGAAGCCTGATTCTCTGCTATGACATGCAGACTGATTCTCTGCTGACATGAAGCCAGATTGTCTGTTACGGGACCTCTCTGCTCTGCCTGTGTGCTAGGCCTAAATATATGCCAATGGACTGTTGCAGTGGTGGGTGACGTGAAGCCTCATTCTCTGCTATGACATGCAGACTGATTCTCTGCTGACATGAAGACAGATTCTCTGTTACGGGACCTCCCTCCTCTGCCTGGGTGCTGGGCCTAAATATATGCCAATGGACTGTTGCAGTGGTGGCTGACATGAAGCCTGATTCTCTGCTATGACATGCAGACTAATTCTCTGCTGACATGAAGCCAGATTGTCTGTTACGGGACCTCTCTCCTCTGCCTGGGTGCTGGGCCTAAATTTATGACAATGGACTGTTGCAGTGGTGGCTGACGTGAAGCCTGATTCTCTGCTATGACATGCAGACTGATTCTCTGCTGACATGAAGCCAGATTGTCTGTTACGGGACCTCTCTGCTCTGCCTGTGTGCTAGGCCTAAATATATGCCAATGGACTGTTGCAGTGGTGGCTGACGTGAAGCCTCATTCTCTGCTATGACATGCAGACTGATTCTCTGCTGACATGAAGCCAGATTGTCTGTTACGGGACCTCTCTGCTCTGCCTGTGTGCTAGGCCTAAATATATGCCAATGGACTGTTGCAGTGGTGGGTGACGTGAAGCCTCATTCTCTGCTATGACATGCAGACTGATTCTCTGCTGACATGAAGCCAGATTCTCTGTTACGGGACCTCTCTCCTCTGCCTGTGTGTGTGCTGGGCCTAAATATATGCCAATGGACTGTTGCAGTGGTGGCTGACGTGAAGCCTGATTCTCTGCTATGACATGCAGACTGATTCTCTGCTGACATGAAGCCAGATTGTCTGTTACGGGACCTCTCTCCTCTGCCTGTGTGTGTGCTGGGCCTAAATATATGCCAATGGACTGTTGCAGTGGTGGCTGACGTGAAGCCTCATTCTCTGCTATGACATGCAGACTAATTCTCTGCTGACATGAAGACAGATTCTCTGTTACGGGACCTCTCTCCTCTGCCTGGGTGCCGGGGCCTAAATATCTGAGAATGGACTGTTCCAGTGGTGGGTGACGGGAAGCCAGATTCTCTGCTATGGAACCTCTCTCCAATTGATTTTGGTTAATTTTTATTTATTTAATTTTTATTTTAATTCATTTCCCTATCCACATTTGTTTGCAGGGGATTTACCTACATGTTGCTGCCTTTTGCAGCCCTCTAGCTCTTTCCTGGGCTGTTTTACAGCCTTTTTAGTGCCGAAAAGTTCGGGTCCCCATTGACTTCAATGGGGTTCGGGTTCGGGACGAAGTTCGGATCGGGTTCGGATCCCGAACCCGAACATTTCCGGGATGTTCGGCCGAACTTCTCGAACCCGAACATCCAGGTGTTCGCTCAACTCTAATTTTGCGGTCTGTAAAATTAGATACAGATGTGTGAATGAGCCCTAATACTGATAGCTAGTGACAAGATGGAATCCCGTGAACTATGTTTCCTCAGCAACTGAGAGCCTTCTGGTGTTTAGAAGAGACAATATAATGAAGATATTGAACAGCGCAGTGAAGAACATTCATTCAGGGCTCTGCAGTGAAAAGTGCACTTCAGGGCAGAGCTTACTGGAAGGAAAAACAAAGCTTATCTTGGCCTTATTCACCCCCCTTCTCCGGTTCTTCCTAGCCCGACAAACTGCTAACAAGAAATTATTTGCTCATTTTAAAAAATCCCATTTGCAGCCACTCTTTGGGTTATTGGCATCTGGCAATCATCAGGCAGTGGTAATTTAGCTAATTAAATGGACTGTCATTTAACGATATGTAAATAGCAGGCAGTCCTCGTTAGGCAGGCTGATGACTCTCCCCTCATTTAGAAATCCTGATGAATTCTTGGTGCTCAACAGCCCTTCTCCCATAATTGATTCCTGAGCACAAAGGGGAGAGAAGCTCAAGAGTTTCTGTCCTCTTTCAGACATTGTGCAGCAGATAATTCACACTCGTCTGCCCTCTTTTCCAGCTGATCCCTCCATATTTACTCTATGGGGCCCCGACCCATCCCCTCTATCACTGTCTACAACAACACACTCATCCCGCCAAGTGAATTGCTGAGTTTTCTCCATTTTGTTTGTGCTCAGGACCACTTGCTACCTCTTTTCACTTCCTCTTGGATGTCACTGTTTTCTACATTACTTATGAGATATAACGGTATTTAACACTGAAAGCTTGGAGAAAGAAAGAAATAGCAAAAAGGGAGCACAGGCTCTTTGGTCGATGTTTACTAATCCTGTCTAATTTGTAGACATTTATCAAGACCACAGTAGACCAGAGTTGTTCATGGTTTTTGATATCCTCTGGTCTCCCGAAGGATGCACAGGTCTCGTCATAAATTAAGCACATCTTCTGGCAGTCCTTACCCTAGATGGAAATCTACTCCATGCCCCTATTATCTTTGCTACTCCCTCTTTTCAGAAAGAGATGAGGGCAACATACAAAGGTCATTTGCACCTAAGTTTAAGCACAGTCCCACAGGCTTGCATTTTTTTTATACCAGTTTCTGACATAGGGAGTCATAATAAATGACCCCCAGTAAACAGACAGTCCAAAAATGTGGACTGTCCACATTTATCATAGTGTCTGATGCTGGATGATAAAGCCTGTCTAGTCTAGTTTGTTCCACCTATTATTGGCTTATGCTAAAAATGTGTCCACATTCCCAGAAGATCTGTCCCAATGCACCACAATTCTGTCTCCGCAACAAAAATCTGCTTCAATAAGCAAAAGACCTACCCACCAAAATTTTTAGAACAACTTAGAGTAGGTCTAATCTGTGCCACTTTTATTCGTCAGAATCGTGAATTTCAATGTCCTAAATCTATCTAAAAGGTAGACAAAAGCTAACCATGTTCACATTCTAGTTTAAAAACAAGTAAATGTAGAAGATGATGGAAAACTTATTTTTGGTGCTTCTCAATGATGAATCTGTCAAGAAAGTGGTGCACTTATCATAGTAAATGTCTGTGGGTCTGTCTTCACAGCAAAATGAATATCTGCCTGGAGTCTCAAGTTTGAGTCTGAATTGAGCTTTTCCATCTGTTTGTGTGTGCCAGTTTCAGACCATATTCCTGTGCATCCTTCTGCCTAGTTGTCTTGACCCCTGCCGTCCCGTCCAGTATCAGCTACTTCCGAACAGATTAACAGGTTCCCGAAGTCTGTACATATGCCTGGGTCTTGTAGTTTGTCTGCATGGGTTCCTGATCTGTTTGTCTGCCAGTACTCTGTATTTTGTCTTATGCCTGCTATAGGTGTTGCCTTGAATTTGCCTGTATTCTACTTGGTTCTGTACTGTGCCTAGTCGGTGCCTCTGGTGATTTGCACTACTGTCTCTCACCTCCATAAGTCAGCTGCCAAGTACACCACGACCATCCCAGGAGGTAGCAGTCCAGTTTCTCCCTGCAGAGATGTCCACATTCCTGTTCCAGGGATCAAAAAGTAAAAACCAGGGGAGTGCCAGAATAATGCCTTCAGGGTTTGGCCCAATATCAAACTGGTTGCTTGGCACAGTGATTAAACAACTGGGATTAAAAAAAATTCTAACTGCAGGAGAGTTGGTGAAACCGATACTCATATGCTCAATCGTTCACTGCTGTAGTCCCCACTATTATTTGTTGACTGTTCCTGCAGTGATGTCATAAATGTGACCATTGCAGCCAATCACTTCCCTTGGTGGTCTAATGTTTTGCATGCAGGCATCTCAGGTGAGACCAGTAATTGGCTGTAGCGGTCAAACTGCTCTCAGCAAAAATGTTTTAGAAACTTGACAACCTCTTTAATAGCTCTGATATGTTAAATTTGCCTTGTGAGTCTATTTTACTTGGCGTTTCACTTTAAAACCTGAATTGAATTGTTCTATAAATGTTATATTGATTGGATTAGGCTACGTTCACATCTCCATTAGCCTGATCCGGCAGGAAACAGCTTGCTGGAGCATACTGGGTCTAGCACTGCCATATACTGCCGTTCACCACCGGCATAGACTATAATGGGATCTAGCCGTCTTTCCGGCATGAGTGCCAGGTTTCAGCAAGAAATAAAAAGTTGGATCCCTCGACAGATCCCATTATAATCTATGGGGTTCAGTGGTGAACGTCAGTATTTGTCAATGTTGGATCCATTGAGTTCCGACAGGTTGTCCTCTGTGGGAACAGCCTTTCAGATCAGCTTACCAGAGATGTTGAAGTAGCCTAAGGCTACCCTGCCACAATAGATCCTCTCTACTCTACAATACACACAAAGCTTGAATAATCAGAATCCAGGCCAAAGGGGGCAGCATTTCATTGTATATGAAAGACTCGGAATGCTTTCACTTGCACATATCCCGACCACTCTCTGATCCAGGATACCCTGCTGCTCTCAGCTTGCATAGCGGTAACTAGGTTTGCAAATACTGTAATTTCTGAGATCAATAAATTAAACCGTCCACAGTTTGTTGCTGCAGAAATGTATCTACTGGTAAACAAACTGCTAAAGTTATTGGCACAAGGCCATGCAGAGACAGAACACAATATTCCTAGATAAGTGCAAAAAACATTACTTTTACTCATCAAATATTTATTAATATATCAACCCCATCCCATGCTGCCTAACCTCTAGCCATTGCATTTAACAGGATCATTTGTGCTCAGAGAATGCTTGTGCAAGAACAGATTATGGGTCCATTGTTCTCAACCAGTTCAGTATAAGGCACTATGTCTATGAAATCCATTAGCTTAGTTCCTTATGTGCAGTTTAACAAACAGTACAAGTGGGACATACATTATGGCTGTCCTCCAGCATGTAGCAAGTAGACAGGGAAACTGCAAGCAATCCGATATTCCCTGCAGGATTGTACGGTTTCACGAGGGGTGATCATCTGTACTGTTTCTCATGCAGTGTGATTTACTAAGTCTTGTGCCACTGCAGTTTTCACGTTCTCAAATCACTAAATTGCCACCTGTATGTGCATCGAGTCCCTGTAGGACGCGGTGTAGAGGATGGGAGTGGTAGTGGCCCTGATGTAGTATTGTTATTGTAGTGTCATGGTGTTCTACCTCAGGCTGTCCCTCCCTGGGGTCCATAGCAGTGAAAGTTACAGTACTGAAGAATGAGACCAGAGTTGAACATAACAAATTCCTTTCTACTAAGTGCAAAGTAGAAAATACATACAGTAGCAGCAGGTTTTAGTGCAATTCTTCAATAGCACCGATAGAGGAGGTATGATGGCAGGTTGGATGGCTGCAGTTCTACACTTAGTTTCTGGCTTAGTGGTTGTCTGGTGATGAGCTTGTCTTTAGCCATAATCCCTCACCTCACAGCCGTGTCTCTAGAAGCAATGTTGCAGGTCAATCTGCTGTCTCAGATCCCAAGGCTTTACTTGAGGCCTTACTCCAATTCTGAAGAGGGTGTGCTCTAGGAGCTGCTTCCTCGCTCTCTGGCAAGAGAGGGTATCTGGGTCAAGACTCTCAGAAGTGGTGCTCTATGTGCTGCTTTCCTATTCCCCTCCACTATCAGTAGAGGTCCACTTATGTCCTCTCTTCGCCTAACTCTGACTATAGACTGAACTAACTAACTCTAGACTTCCCCCCTCCTGGCAGAAAGTCAGACAAGCCCACTCTATCAGGAGGGTTGGAATAGGGTGTTTAAAGAGGACATGTCACCACAAAATGCAATGCAAACTGAAAGCACCATGTTATAGAGCAGGAGATGTTGAGCAGATTGATGTATAGTGCTGCAGAGAAATATCAGTAAAACCTGTAATTTACACATTTATATCATAGATTTTTTTCACCTCCTGTGAGGTTACCAGTGACTGACAGCTATCTCTGTATGCACACTTCTATACATAATGCCATAAATCACTGATAACCCCTCCTTCCTGTACCTCACAGGAGGTAGAAAAAGCATATACATAAATGTATAAATTACAGTTTATACTGAATCTTTTCCCAAAAAAGCCTATATCCATCTGATCAGCACCTCCTGCTCTATAACATGATGCATTGAGATTGCATTGCATTTTGTGATGGCAGGTCCTCTTTAAGCCCTGTTACAGCCAGCCATTGCCAACCAATACGTCCTCCTGCAGGATAAGATCAAATAGTACAGGTGACACACATAACATTACATATATTTGCCTAGAAAACATATAAAAATGCAGCAATTAAAGAATACAATAGTAATGCCTCTAACTCTGGGGTAGTACATATGTTCTACAATGCTTCCTGAAAAACAATGAGAAAGAAGTGAAACTTTTTAGCACAATGCTATTTTTGAAAGAAAAGTAACACTGCACATCAACACCAAAACCTGATCCCACCTGTGAAACATAGTGGAAAGAGCATCATCGTTTGGGGCTGCTTTGCAGCTTCAGGGCCTGGATGCCTCTTGATCATGGAGGCAGGGGCACACCTACCATGAGGGAAGTTGAGCATCTTGCCTCAATGGAGCAGTACCTGCAGGAGCTGGTGTTTTGCTGCCTCTGCACTGATTAGTTCAGTATACAGGGAGTGCATAATTATTAGGCAAATGAGTATTTTGACCACATCATCCTCTTTATGCATGTTGTCTTACTCCAAGCTGTATAGGCTCGAAAGCCTACTACCAATTAAGCATATTAGGTGATGTGCATCTCTGTAATGAGAAGGGGTGTGGTCTAATGACATCAACACCCTATATCAGGTGTGCATAATTATTAGGCAACTTCCTTTCCTTTGGCAAAATGGGTCAAAAGAAGGACTTGACAGGCTCAGAAAAGTCAAAAATAGTGAGATATCTTGCAGAGGGATGCAGCACTCTTAAAATTGCAAAGCTTCTGAAGCGTGATCATCGAACAATCAAGCGTTTCATTCAAAATAGTCAACAGGGTCGCAAGAAGCGTGTGGAAAAACCAAGGCGCAAAATAACTGCCCATGAACTGAGAAAAGTCAAGCGTGCAGCTGCCAAGATGCCACTTGCCACCAGTTTGGCCATATTTCAGAGCTGCAACATCACTGGAGTGCCCAAAAGCACAAGGTGTGCAATACTCAGAGCATGGCCAAGGTAAGAAAGGCTGAAAGACGACCACCACTGAACAAGACACACAAGCTGAAACGTCAAGACTGGGCCAAGAAATATCTCAAGACTGATTTTTCTAAGGTTTAGGACTGATGAAATGAGAGTGAGTCATGATGGGCCAGATGGATGGGCCCGTGGCTGGATTGGTAAAGGGCATAGAGCTCCAGTCCGACTCAGACGCCAGCAAGGTGGAGGTGGAGTACTGGTTTGGGCTGGTATCATCAAAGATGAGCTTGTGGGGCCTTTTCGGGTTGACGATGGAGTCAAGCTCAACTCCCAGTCCTACTGCCAGTTTCTGGAAGACACCTTCTTCAAGCAGTGGTACAGGAAGAAGTCTGCATCCTTCAAGAAAAACATGATTTTCATGCAGGACAATGCTCCATCACACGCGTCCAAGTACTCCACAGCGTGGCTGGCAAGAAAGGGTATAGAAGAAGAAAATCTAATGACATGGCCTCCTTGTTCACCTGATCTGAACCCCATTGAGAACCTGTGGTCCATCATCAAATGTGAGATTTACAAGGAGGGAAAACAGTACACCTCTCTGAACAGTGTCTGGGAGGCTGTGGTTGCTGCTGCACGCAATGTTGATGGTGAACAGATCAAAACACTGACAGAATCCATGGATGGCAGGCTTTTGAGTGTCCTTGCAAAGAAAGGTGGCTATATTGGTCATTTGTTTTTGTTTTGTTTTTGAATGTAAGAAATGTATATTTGTGAATGTTGAGATGTTATATTGGTTTCACTGGTAAAATGGGTTTATATTTGTTTTTTGTTAAGTTGCCTAATAATTATGCACAGTAATAGTCACCTGCACACACAGATATCCACCTAAAATAGCTAAAACTAAAAACAAACTAAAAACTACTTCCAAAAATATTCAGCTTTGATATTAATGAGTTTTTTGGGTTCATTGAGAACATGGTTGTTGTTCAATAATAAAATTAATCCTCAAAAATACAACTTGCCTAATAATTCTGCACTCCCTGTACATAGGAAAGGATTCAGAGCTGCTGTATGCTGTGCCTCTTTTTATTCCACCCAGTGCAGCATACTTGTGCCCTTTAACTTCCCTTCAGTCATATAACAGCACTAGGGAAGGTCAGGAAGCTCCTGCTAATTACCGTAAAAGAAGCCACAGCCTGGGCAAGCCATCAAATCTCTCCTCTACTAATTCAATTAAGAAGTCCTCCCCCCTGACAGTTTCCTGCTTCAAGGAGCACCATCTCAACCTGCAAACAGAGATCTGGGCTGTGACACACCTTTTAATAATTGAATTCAGGTGTTTCATTCAGTCCCATTTCCGCAGGTATATAAAATACAGCCTCTAGCCATTCAGTGGCCTTTACAAACATTTGTGAAAGAATGGGTCATTGTAAAGAAATACCAATAAAAAGTTCCCATCTGACTGCGTTGCACAAACTGTAAAGTTTTTAGTGGAGAAGGGATAAAGCTATGTGGTTGTTTTTCAGGGGTTGGCCTAGGCTCCTTAGTTCCAGTTAAGGGCACCCTTAGTTTTTCAGCCTTTGGACAATTGAATGCTTTCCACTTTGTGGGAACAGTTTGTGCAAGATACAATTTTGCTGTAGCATAACTGTACCCCAGGACACAAATCCAGGCCCATAAAGGCATATTTGGGTGAGTTTGGTGTAGAAGAACTTGACTGGCCCTCACAGAGCCTTGACTTCAACCCCTTCAAACACATTCAGGATGAACTAGCAAGGAGATTGCCAGTCAGGCCCTTTTCCCCAACATCAATTTTTGACCTCACAAATGCTCTTCTGGATGTGCAGCGAGCTCCCTGAGGAGCTGATGCAGAGGTTGGAAGTGGTAGTGGCCCTGATGAGATGCTGTTATGGTGTACTTCCTCGGGGCGTCACTTCCTGGGGATCGGTCCAGTGAAAAGGTAGTTTAAAGAATTCAGAAGTAAACGTATAGCAGTCTCTCTTTACTATAATATAACTTGTGACAACAGCAGATGAGGAGGTATTATGGCTGGTTAGATGGCAATAGGTTGTGACTAGCAAGCACTTGTGCATGTAGATGTCCACTGTAGTACAGGCTTAATGTTATTCTGGCCAATTGAGGGTTTTGGTAGGTGGTGGTGTCTGAGCTGTTGCCCCTCACCTTGCAGCAGCATCTGTAAAGCTATATTTCACTGACCATTCTGATGTCTTGTTGCAGAGATGCTTTCTTGAAGCTGAGCTTAGTTTGCTGGTCTCTTTGAAGTGTTGGTCTCACAGAAGAAGAATCTGGTTCCTAAGTTTCCCTCTGGAGTGTTGGTCTCACAGGGGAATAAGATATAGTTCTTGGAAGTGGGAGCTCTGACATGTGCTTCCTCACTATAGGAACAGGAACTCTTTCTCTCCTCTCTTCCGAGCTAGACAGGAACTCTCCCTCCTTGCGGGCAGCATGACTAACCCACTGCTATCTAGAGGGGAGGAACAGAGTGGTTAGCCCTGTTCGTGCCAACCATAGCAAACCATATCCCTTACTGCAAGGTATGGATAAAACATAATGAAATACACAACAATACTTTGTTATTTACAATTACATTGCACATAGGGATAGGGGTCCGTGTACAGACCTGACAGTCACTACAATGTTTTCATGCAGCAGTACTCGGGTCAGCCAGCACTGTAGTGGACAATTATGTTTTAAAAAAATGGAAAACACTCTTATTCTTGACAAAAGGAAAAAGGCTAAATAAAAGACAAATATCAAAATAAACAACAATAATAATAAACATAGCCCTGAGAACCGTCTCGAGAGTAGATCTTTTAAAGATCAGATCACACCTTTCTTACTGACAGTGTTAGGTAAGTTCACAAGAGTCGGATTTGCTGCAGATAATATTTCTACAGTAAACAGACAAACCACTGCAGGGAAATCCGCAAAACAAATCTGCACCATATTGTGTGGATTTTGGTGTACACTATTCTACAAACACATCACTGCAGCTAAAAGTAATGAGAATAATTGTCCTTACAGACCACAGTGCGCCCTGCACCTGACACACTGACACTTCTAACGGGAGGATGAAGCGTCAGCGAAACACGCGTAGATTAGTGTACTGGTTGTTAGTGTACATGCTTCCCTTTTACTGGGTATTTGTGATGCTTGCAATTTGTACAAGTAAGCATATTGCTAGAATAATGGATGGCACTGAATATATTTTTTATTCCACTGGATCTAATTACACGACATTGTAATGTATATTATCTATGTCCAGTGCTTTTTTTACGTCTTTTGTGTATTTTCTAATAAAGATTGTGGAATTATTGTATATTGCTATGTGTAGGGCCTCATCATTGATTTTTAGGTGTGATTGGTAGCAAGGCATGGAGCTCCGCTTATTTGCGCGTTATTCTTTAAATAATTGGTTAATTTGCAGTGGATCTTTTCTTCCTCATTAAAGGGGTATTCCGCTTAAATGAAACCATCCCCTAGTTACAGGATAGGGAATAACTATTAGATCAGTGGGGATCCGACCAGTCCTTATATTCCCAAAATTCTCTAGCTGAGTGCTTTTTCCGGCACTCTCATAGAGACTCTGATAAAATTCTATCAATATTTGTAATCATGACATTGGTTGGATCTAGAGGATATTGGAAGGATTCCTAATGAATCTCATTTAATTCAGTGCATTTATTAGGTAATTTTCAGACAGTTAGGTTGGGTGTGGCCGAAACCACATAAAAATCACATTACAAATGCACCTTTTTTTTATGTGGTTACAGTGTTTACAGGTGAAACATTTATGTGGTATCTTCCATCTGTAAAAAACGCAACTGCATCGAAAACCATGGCAAAAAACACACTTGGTTTTTCCAATGTATTTTTCTAAATTGGCTTTAAAGACTATGTGCACCTTTGGGGACTTTTTTTTTATTATTGCATTGTACTCATTTTGAGCTAAAAATATATATTTTTAATTGGTCTTTGTTAAAAAAAAATGGCATCCTTTTTTCTGTACAGAGCTGACATGCTCTAGAAGCAGCGTTTGGATTTTCTGCCTTTTCCGTCAGACCAGGAGCTGACGGGCTCCTTATCTCTGCTCTATGACCTTCTAAACACTCATTATAGCTAGGTTCTTATCTTACTGATAAGAATGGGGCTTAAATAAGTATTTATGACCTCTTAGTAGTTTAGAGATAAGGTTTATTAGATGACGGCACAAAGTCAAAGTTAGAGCACCAGTCTGACAGTGTGACAGAACAGCTCAATATTTTTAATAAAGACCAATTGAAAAAATTATTTTTGGCCAAAAATGAGTAACATGCAATCATAAAAAAAAATTCCTCCGAAGTTGTACATAGCCTTTAATTGCACCCAGCCTGACCATCTGATTACACACTTAAAGTGATTTTCCAGGATGTCAACAAAAAAACATTATGTTAATAAAAGGATATTATAAAAGTTTTCATAGAGTACCTCACCACCACTCACCACTGGCCTGTAGTATGGTTTAGATGATATGGCCACATAGCGTGGAATGAATTCTAAGTTATATGAAAACATTTTACAGGCAGCATAATTAGATCTGCGCCGGAGGAGATCATTATATTAGGAAATGAGTGACACTGAACAGTGATATATAAGAAATGGTTGAGAAAAACTGGACAACCACTTTAATCCTATTGAGATGCTATGGCATGACCAGATGGGCACTGGACACACAAGGTATTCCAGAAATATTGATGAACTAAAACATTCTTCTCAACATTGTGCACATTTTATTTGGAGCTAAACCTTATGTTAGCTGGGAGTGATTGATGCTTAGAGGGCAGTGCTCCAAGCCTTCTGCCTGCCCCTTAGTGCTAGATAAAGGGAACTAGCATAATAATAAAATGCTAATATATAAGGAACGCTGCCTTGTACAAAGACTAAAGTAAAAGATTAAACCACACAGCGCTCTATAGTCAAGTACCATCAAACATAAAAAACACAAATGCAGGGTAAGTATTCAGCTCACCAAAGGCTGTGCACACCTCCGAAACACGTTATAGGTGATTTTATATATTTTATAGTTTTAATAAATTATTTTCTACATCGGTATCCTGCACTGGTGGAAACCCACTTTTTTTTTGTTCATGCTGTGGACCATTGTCAAATAGGATTAAGTCTCTGAGGTTGGACCTGCATCTATCACCAGAACAGGGGTCCCAAAGTGAAGGAGAGTTCTCCCTTCACCAGCGCGTGCTGTCCTTCACTTTACAGGCCCCATTCTGGAGATAGGAGCAGGTCCCAGAGGTGGGACCCACACCCATCTGACATTGATGGCTTATCCTAGGATATCACATCAAAGCCTGAGATGAGACAATCCCTTTAAAACAATAATGGTCACACAACATAGAGCAGTGATGGTGAACCTATGGCACGGGTGCCAGAGGCGGCACTCAGAGCCCTCTCTGTGGGCACCCACACTGTGAAAAAAGTCTATGGTGTACCAATATGCCTTAGACTTCTCCTGCCATTCATCAGTGCAGGGCGCACTATGAACAGCACAGGCAGCGCACTGAATGTAGGCAGGCTATTATAGCTAAATGATAAAGTACATGGAAGATATACTATATCGAACTATAGTATTCAGGTTACATTGCCGTGTTGGCACTTTACGATAAATAAGTGGGTTTTGGGTTGCAGTTTGGGCACTCGGCCTCTAAAAGGTTCGACATCACTGACATAGAGTATAGAACATGTGCACAGGGCCAATAATGGAACCTATCTGCTGGCCCATGAAACCCATTATTAGGTCCACTAGGCCCAATAATGGCCAACCAAACCCAGTATTTCCAAAATTAAAAAAAGGGACATTCTTGATTTTTACCATTGGGATATTATGTATGCCATTTACGAGTAGTTGGTAAACAGACATGTCTGGAAGAAACACAACTTTTATATTAAGTTCGTCCTCTGTCCATGGTGCTGATCCTTTCAGTAACAACTTCTTACATTTTTGCTATAGTTTACAGGCCTTGTCCATGGTACTGAAGTGATGACAATGGGTCTCAATTAGGGGTTTTCCAGAAAAATATATTTCAGACTTAGGCCCCATGCCCACGGCCGTGTGCGGGCCGTGGAACCGTGGCCTGGATCCCTCCTGAGAGCAGGAGCGCACGGCGTCACTGGTTGCTATGACGCCCTGCGCTCCCTGCTGCCGGCACAGTACAGTAATACACTGGTATAGATCATACCAGTGTATTACTGTATTGCGGCGGCAGCAGGGAGCGCACGGCGTCATAGCAACCAGTGACGCCGTGCGCTCCTGCTCTCAGGAGGGATCCAGGCCGCGGTTCCACGGCCCGCACACGGCTGTGAACAACGGCCGTGTGCATGGGGCCTTATCCTCAGGATAGGTCATCAGTATCAGATCTGCTGCGGTGCGGCACCTGGGACCCCCCACTGATCAGCTATTAGAAGAGGCCTTGATTGTGGCAGCCTATACTTATACATCAATGTACATCAGTCGCATGGCCTAGTTGCAGCTCAGCCTCATTCAAGTCAATGGGGATAAGTTGCAATACCAAGTACTGCCACTATACAATGTATGGCGCTGTCCTTGGGAAGCTGCCGGAAGCCTGCATTGCTCACCAGAGCTCCAGTGAGTGCAGCGGCTCCCTGAAACAGCTGATTCGGGGGGATGCCGGGACTTGGACCCTCACTGATGTGATAATGATGACCTACACTGAGGATGGCATTATTATCTGTTTAAGGCAAAGCTCACAACATGGAGAAAATTTACTTGCATTGCCTGAGATTTAGGCAGTGTAAACTCGGACCAGACAGTCTAAAAATGTGTCAGATTTGACATGGTAGCTGATTTTTGCTCTAATTTTGGCTGTATTTGTCATGAGAGGCTCTTTTTTGTGTCCTTTTCATTACAAAGGCTCCATCTGTTTGCACTCCACCAGGGGAGTGGAGTACACTTGTGACTTTTTAGCAACTTTTTTAAACAAAAAGGTCTCAGTAATAAATCTGACTAAAATGTAGCTCTGGACGCCCTTAGATTAAATATAAACTGCCAGGCATGGCACAAACCACACAAAAAATGGTGCAAATACTTCATTTGGCATAAATGCCTACTCTACAAAACAGACAAAAACACTCCTTATTTTTGGCGCAGTGCACATGACTAGGGATGAGCGAACTCGAACTGTATAGTTCAGGTTCGTACCAAATTTTGGGGTGTCCGTGACACGGACCCGAACCCGGACATTTTCGTAAAAGTCCGGGTTCGGTGTTCGTCGCTTTCTTGGCGCTTTTGTGACGCTTTCTTGGCGCTTTTTGAAAGGCTGCAAAGCAGCCAATCAACAAGCGTCATACTACTTGCCCCAAGAGGCCATCACAGCCATGCCTACTATTGGCATGGCTGTGATTGGCCAGAGCACCATGTGACCCAGCCTCTATTTAAGCTGGAGTCACATAGTGCCGCCCGTCACTCTGCTCTGATTAGCGTAGGGAGAGGTTGCGGCTGCGACAGTAGGGCGAGATTAGGCTGATTAACTCCTCCAAAGGACTTGATTATTGATCGATCTGCAGCTGTGGGTCATTGAGCTGCTGATACTCAATTGCTCACTGTTTTTAGGCTGCCCAGACCGTTTGTCAGTCACTTTTTCTGGGGTGATCGGCGGCCATTTTGTGTCTTGTGGTGCGCCAGCACAAGCTGCGACCAAGTGCATTTAACCCTCAATGGTGTGGTTGTTTTTTGGCTAAAGCCTACATCAGGGTGAAGCTGTCACACCAAGTGCATTTAACCAGCAATAGTCTGTTCATTTTTTGGCCATATACTACATCAGGGGCAAGCTGCGCCCGTCACCAAGTGCATTTAACCCTCAGTAGTGTGGTTGGTCAAGCTGTCACACCAAGTGCATTTAACCAGCAATAGTCTGTTTATTTTTTGGCCATATACTACATCAGGGGCAAACTGCGCCTGTCACCAAGTGCATTTAACCCTCAATGGTGTGGTTGTTTTTTGGGTAAAGCCTACATCAGGGTGAAGCTGTCACACCAAGTGCATTTAACCAGCAATAGTCTGTTTATTTTTTGGCCATATACTACATCAGGGGCAAACTGCGCCCGTCACCAAGTGCATTTAACCCTCAGTAGTGTGGTTGGTCAAGCTATCACACCAAGTGCATTTAACCAGCAATAGTCTGTTCATTGTTTGGCCATATACTACATCAGGGGCAAGCTGCGCCCGTCACCAAGTGCATTTAACCAGCAATAGTCTGTTCATTTTTTGGCCATATACTACATCAGGGGCCAGCTGCGCCCGTCACCAAGTGCATTTAACCCTCAGTAGTGTGGTTGGTCAAGCTATCACACCAAATGCATTTAACCAGCAATAGTCTGTTCATTTTTTGGCCATATACTAAATCAGGGGCAAGCTGCGCCCGTCACCAAGTGCATTTAACCCTCAGTAGTGTGGTTGGTCAAGCTGTGACACCAAGTGCATTTAACCAGCAATAGTCTGTTCATTTTTTGGCCATATGCTAAATCAGGGGCAAGCTGCGCCCGTCACCAAGTGCATTTAACCAGGAATAGTCTGTTCATTTTTTGGCCATATACTACATCAGGGGCAAGCTACGCCCGTCACCAAGTGCATTTAACCCTCAGTAGTGTGGTTCGTCAAGCTGTGACACCAAGTGCATTTAACCAGCAATAGTCTGTTCATTTTTTGGCCATATACTACATCAGGGGCAAGCTGCGCCCGTCACCAAGTGCATTTAACCAGCAATAGTGTGGTTATTTTTTGGCCATATCCCAGTCTAATTCTGTCACTAAATCCATACCGGTCACCCAGCGCCTAAATACTAGGCCTCAAATTTATATCCCGCTAAATCTGTCGTTACCGCTGTACTGTTGTGGCTGGGCAAGTTATTTAGTGTCCGTCAAAGCACATTTTTTGTTCAGGGTTGAAATACAATTCCCAATTTAGCAATTTCATAATTTAGTGGTTTCTGCTATATCAGAGCTATTTGAAATCTATCCCTAAAAGGGTATATAATATTCAAGGTGCACATATAGTCATTCAGAATAACTTCACACACACGCTACTGTGCATTTCCAAGTCTAATTCTGTTAGTAAATCCATACTGGTCACCCAGCGCCTAAATACTAGGCCTCAAATTTATATCTCGCTAAATCTCTCGTTACCGCTGTACTGTTGTGGCTGGGAAAGTTATTTAGTGTCCGTCAAAGCACATTTTTTGTTCTGGGTTGAAATACAATTCCCAATTTAGCAATTTCATAATTTAGTGGTTTCTGCTATATCACAGCTTTTTGAAATCTATCCCTAAAAGGGTATATAATATTCAAGGTGCACATAGGGTCATTCAGAATAACTTCACACACACGCTACTGTGCATTTCCAAGTCTAATTCTGTCACTAAATCCATACCGGTCACCCAGCGCCTAAATACTAGGCCTCAAATTTATATCCCGCTAAATCTGTCGTTACCGCTGTACTGTTGTGGCTGGGCAAGTTATTTAGTGTCCGTCAAAGCACATTTTTTGTTCAGGGTTGAAATACAATTCCCAATTTAGCAATTTCATAATTTAGTGGTTTCTGCTATATCAGAGCTATTTGAAATCTATCCCTAAAAGGGTATATAATATTCAAGGTGCACATAGGGTCATTCAGAATAACTTCACACACACGCTACTGTGCATTTCCAAGTCCAATTCTGTTAGTAAATCCATACCGGTCACCCAGCGCCTAAATACTAGGCCTCAAATTTATATCCCGCTGAATTTGAATACAATACATTAGGCCAAATAATATTTTTGTTGTTGTGGTGAACCATAACAATGAGGAAAACATCTAGTAAGGGACGCGGACGTGGACATGGTCGTGGTGGTGTTAGTGGACCCTCTGGTGCTGGGAGAGGACGTGGCCGTTCTGCCACATCCACACGTCCTAGTGTACCAACTACCTCAGGTCCCAGTAGCCGCCAGAATTTACAGCGATATATGGTGGGGCCCAATGCCGTTCTAAGGATGGTAAGGCCTGAGCAGGTACAGGCATTAGTCAATTGGGTGGCCGACAGTGGATCCAGCACGTTCACATTATCTCCCACCCAGTCTTCTGCAGAAAGCGCACAGATGGCGCCTGAAAACCAACCCCATCAGTCTGTCACATCACCCCCATGCATACCAGGGAAACTGTCTCAGCCTCAAGTTATGCAGCAGTCTCTTATGTTGTTTGAAGACTCTGCTGGCAGGGTTTCCCAAGGGCATCCACCTAGCCCTTCCCCAGCGGTGAAAGACATAGAATGCACTGACGCACAACCACTTATGTTTCCTGATGATGAGGACATGGGAATACCACCTCAGCATGTCTCTGATGATGACGAAACACAGGTGCCAACTGCTGCGTCTTTCTGCAGTGTGCAGACTGAACAGGGGGTCAGGGATCAAGACTGGGTGGAAGACGATGCAGGGGACGATGAGGTCCTAGACCCCACATGGAATTAAGGTCGTGCCACTGACTTTCACAGTTCGGAGGAAGAGGCAGTGGTGAGACCGAGCCAACAGCGTAGCAAAAGAGGGAGCAGTGGGCAAAAGCAGAACACCCGCCGCCAAGAGACTCCGCCTGCTACTGACCGCCGCCATCTGGGACCGAGCACCCCAAAGGCAGCTTCAAGGAGTTCCCTGGCA
Source organism: Bufo gargarizans (assembly GCF_014858855.1). NCBI lineage: Eukaryota > Metazoa > Chordata > Amphibia > Anura > Bufonidae > Bufo > Bufo gargarizans. Next base: position 192,482 of record NW_025334668.1, on the reverse strand, counting down.
TGGCACTTCTTCAAACAATGTGCTGACGACAAGACCCGAGTGGTTTGCACGCTGTGCCATCAGAGCCTGAAGCGAGGCATTAACGTTCTGAACCTGAGCACAACCTGCATGACCAGGCACCTGCATGCAAAGCATGAACTGCAGTGGAGTAAACACCTTAAAACCAAGGAAGTCACTCAGGGTCCCCCTGCTACCTCTTCTGCTGCTGCCGCCTCGGCCTCTTCTGCTGCTGCCGCCTCGGCCTCTTCCTCCGCCTCTGGAGGAACGTTGGCACCTGCCGCCCAGCAAACAGGGGATGTACCACCAACACCACCACCACCACCTCCGTCACCAAGCGTCTCAACCATGTCACACGCCAGCGTTCAGCTCTCCATCTCACAAACATTTGAGAGAAAGCATAAATTCCCACCTAGCCACCCTCGATCCCTGGCCCTGAATGCCAGCATTTCTAAACTACTGGCCTATGAAATGCTGTCATTTAGGCTGGTGGACACAGACAGCTTCAAACAGCTCATGTCGCTTGCTGTCCCACAGTATGTTGTTCCCAGCCGCCACTACTTCTCCAAGAGAGCCGTGCCTTCCCTGCACAACCAAGTATCCGATAAAATCAAGTGTGCACTGCGCAACGCCATCTGTAGCAAGGTCCACCTAACCACACATACGTGGACCAGTAAGCACGGCCAGGGACGCTATATCTCCCTAACTGCACACTGGGTAAATGTAGTGGCAGCTGGGCCCCAGGCGGAGAGCTGTTTGGCGCACGTCCTTCCGCCGCCAAGGATCGCAGGGCAACATTCTTTGCCTCCTGTTGCCACCTCCTCCTTCTCGGCTTCCTCCTCCTCTTCTTCCACCTGCTCATCCAGTCAGCCACACACCTTCACCACCAACTTCAGCACAGCCCGGGGTAAACGTCAGCAGGCCATTCTGAAACTCATATGTTTGGGGGACAGGCCCCACACCGCACAGGAGTGGTGGCGGGGTATAGAACAACAGACCGACGAGTGGTTGCTGCCGGTGAGCCTCAAGCCCGGCCTGGTGGTGTGTGATAATGGGCGAAATCTCGTTGCAGCTCTGGGACTAGCCAATTTGACGCACATCCCTTGCTTGGCGCATGTGCTGAATTTGGTGGTGCAGAAGTTCATTCACAACTACCCCGACATGTCAGAGCTGCTGCATAAAGTGCGGGCCGTCTGTTCGCGCTTCCGGCGTTCACATCCTGCTGCTGCTCGCCTGTCTGCGCTACAGCGTAACTTCGGCCTTCCCGCTCACCGCCTCATATGCGACGTGCCCACCAGGTGGAACTCCACCTTGCACATGCTGGACAGACTGTGCGAGCAGCAGCAGGCCATAGTGGAGTTTCAGCTGCAGCACGCACGGGTCAGTCGCACTACAGAACAGCACCACTTCACCACCAATGACTGGGCCTCCATGCGAGACCTGTGTGCCCTGCTGCGCTGTTTCGAGTACTCCACCAACATGGCCAGTGGCGATGACGCCGTTATCAGCGTTACAATACCACTTCTATGTCTCCTTGAGAAAACACTTAGGGCGATGATGGAAGAGGAGGTGGCCCAGGAGGAGGAGGAGGAGGAGGAGGAAGAGGGGTCATTTTTAGCACTTTCAGGCCAGTCTCTTCGAAGTGACTCAGAGGGAGGTTTTTGGCAACAGCAGAGGCCAGGTACAAATGTGGCCAGCCAGGGCCCACTACTGGAGGACGAGGAGGACGAGGATGAGGAGGAGGTGGAGGAGGATGAGGATGAAGCATGGTCACAGCGGGGTGGCACCCAACGCAGCTCGGGTCCATCACTGGTGCGTGGCTGGGGGGAAAGGCAGGACGATGACGATACGCCTCCCACAGAGGACAGCTTGTCCTTACCCCTGAGCAGCCTGGCACACATGAGCGACTACATGCTGCAGTGCCTGCGCAACGACAGCAGAGTTGCCCACATTTTAACCTGTGCGGACTACTGGGTTGCCACCCTGCTGGATCCACGCTACAAAGACAATGTGCCCACCTTACTTCCTGCACTGGAGCATGATAGGAAGATGCGCGAGTACAAGCGCACGTTGGTAGACGCGCTACTGAGAGCATTCCCAAATGTCACAGGGGAACAAGTGGAAGCCCAAGGCCAAGGCAGAGGAGGAGCAAGAGGTCGCCAAGGCAGCTGTGTCAATGCCAGCTCCTCTGAGGGCAGGGTTAGCATGGCAGAGATGTGGAAAACTTTTGTCAACACGCCACAGCTAACTGCACCACCACCTGATACGCAACGTGTTAGCAGGAGGCAACATTTCACTAACATGGTGGAACAGTACATGTGCACACCCCTCCACGTACTGACTGATGGTTCGGCCCCATTCAACTTCTGGGTCTCTAAATTGTCCACGTGGCCAGAGCTAGCCTTTTATGCCTTGGAGGTGCTGGCCTGCCCGGCGGCCAGCGTTTTGTCTGAACGTGTATTCAGCACGGCAGGGGGCGTCATTACAGACAAACGCAGCCGCCTGTCTACAGCCAATGTGGACAAGCTGACGTTCATAAAAATGAACCAGGCATGGATCCCACAGGATCTGTCAGTCCCTTGTCCAGATTAGACATTAACTACCTCCCCTTAACCATATATTATTGGACTCCAGGGCACTTCCTCATTCAATCCTATTTTTATTTTCATTTTACCATTATATTGCGAGGCTACCCAAAGTTGAATGAACCTCTCCTCTGTCTGGGTGCCGGGGCCTAAATATATGCCAATGGACTGTTCCAATGTTGGGTGACGTGAAGCCTGATTCTCTGCTATGACATGCAGACTGATTCTCTGCTGACATGAAGCCAGATCCTCTGTTACGGGACCTCTCTCCTCTGCCTGGGTGCTGGGCCTAAATTTATGAAAATGGACTCTTACAGTGGTGGGTGACGTGAAGCCTGATTCTCTGCTATGATATGAAGACTGATTCTCTGCTGACATGAAGCCAGATTGTCTGTTACGGGACCTCTCGTCTCTGCCTGGGTGCTGGGCCTAAATATATGCCAATGGACTGTTGCAGTGGTGGCTGACGTGAAGCCTCATTCTCTGCTATGACATGCAGACTGATTCTCTGCTAACATGAAGCCAGATTGTCTGTTACGGGACCTCTCTCCACTGCCTGGGTGCTGGGCCTAAATATATGCCAATGGACTGTTGCAGTGGTGGCTGACGTGAAGCCTCATTCTCTGCTATGACATGCAGACTAATTCTCTGCTGACATGAAGCCAGATTGTCTGTTACGGGACCTCTCTCCTCTGCCTGGGTGCTGGGCCTAAACTTATGAAAATGGACTCTTACAGTGGTGGCTGACGTGAAGCCTCATTCTCTGCTATGACATGCAGACTAATTCTCTGCTGACATGAAGCCAGATTGTCTGTTATGGGACCTCTCTCCTCTGCCTGGGTGCTGGGCCTAAATTTATGACAATGGACTGTTGCAGTGGTGGGTGACGTGAAGCCTGATTCTCTGCTATGACATGCAGACTGATTCTCTGCTGACATGAAGCCAGATTGTCTGTTACGGGACCTCTCTCCTCTGCCTGGGTGCTGGGCCTAAATATATGCCAATGGACTGTTGCAGTGGTGGCTGACGTGAAGCCTGATTCTCTGCTATGACATGCAGACTAATTCTTTGCTGACATGAAGCCTGATCCTCTGCTACGGGACCTCTCTCCTCTGCCTGGGTGCTGGGCCTAAATTTATGACAATGGACTGTTGCAGTGGTGGGTGACGTGAAGACTGATTCTCTGCTATGACATGCAGACTGATTCTCTGCTGACATGAAGCCAGATTGTCTGTTACGGGACCTCTCTCCTCTGCCTGGGTGCTGGGCCTAAATATATGCCAATGGACTGTTGCAGTGGTGGCTGACGTGAAGCCTGATTCTCTGCTATGACATGCAGACTAATTCTCTGCTGACATGAAGCCTGATCCTCTGCTACGGGACCTCTCTCCTCTGCCTGGGTGCTGGGCCTAAATTTATGAAAATGGACTCTTACAGTGGTGGGTGACGTGAAGCCTGATTCTCTGCTATGACATGAAGACTGATTCTCTGCTGACATGAAGCCAGATTGTCTGTTACGGGACCTCTCTCCTCTGCCTGGGTGCTGGGCCTAAATATATGCCAATGGACTGTTGCAGTGGTGGCTGACGTGAAGCCTCATTCTCTGCTATGACATGCAGACTAATTCTCTGCTGACATGAAGCCAGATTGTCTGTTACGGGACCTCTCTCCTCTGCCTGGGTGCTGGGCCTAAACTTATGAAAATGGACTCTTACAGTGGTGGCTGACGTGAAGCCTGATTCTCTGCTATGACATGAAGACTGATTCTCTGCTGACATGAAGCCAGATCCTCTGTTACGGGACCTCTCTCCTCTGCCTGGGTGCTGGGCCTAAACTTATGAAAATGGACTCTTCCAGTGGTGGGTGACGTGAAGCCTCATTCTCTGCTATGACATGCAGACTAATTCTCTGCTGACATGGAGCCAGATTGTCTGTTACGGGACCTCTCTCCTCTGCCTGGGTGCTGGGCCTAAATTTATGACAATGGACTGTTGCAGTGGTGGGTGACGTGAAGCCTGATTCTCTTCTATGACATGCAGACTGATTCTCTGCTGACATGAAGCCAGATTGTCTGTTACGGGACCTCTCTCCTCTGCCTGGGTGCTGGGCCTAAATATATGCCAATGGACTGTTGCAGTGGTGGCTGACGTGAAGCCTGATTCTCTGCTATGACATGCAGACTAATTCTCTGCTGACATGAAGCCTGATCCTCTGCTACGGGACCTCTCTCCTCTGCCTGGGTGCTGGGCCTAAATTTATGAAAATGGACTCTTACAGTGGTGGGTGACGTGAAGCCTGATTCTCTGCTATGACATGAAGACTGATTCTCTGCTGACATGAAGCCAGATTGTCTGTTACGGGACCTCTCTCCTCTGCCTGGGTGCTGGGCCTAAATATATGCCAATGGACTGTTGCAGTGGTGGCTGACGTGAAGCCTCATTCTCTGCTATGACATGCAGACTAATTCTCTGCTGACATGAAGCCAGATTGTCTGTTACGGGACCTCTCTCCTCTGCCTGGGTGCTGGGCCTAAACTTATGAAAATGGACTCTTACAGTGGTGGCTGACGTGAAGCCTGATTCTCTGCTATGACATGAAGACTGATTCTCTGCTGACATGAAGCCAGATCCTCTGTTACGGGACCTCTCTCCTCTGCCTGGGTGCTGGGCCTAAACTTATGAAAATGGACTCTTACAGTGGTGGGTGACGTGAAGCCTCATTCTCTGCTATGACATGCAGACTAATTCTCTGCTGACATGGAGCCAGATTGTCTGTTACGGGACCTCTCTCCTCTGCCTGGGTGCTGGGCCTAAATTTATGACAATGGACTGTTGCAGTGGTGGGTGTTGTGAAGCCTGATTCTCTGCTATGACATGCAGACTGATTCTCTGCTGACATGAAGCCAGATTGTCTGTTACGGGACCTCTCTCCTCTGCCTGGGTGCTGGGCCTAAATATATGCCAATGGACTGTTGCAGTGGTGGCTGACGTTAAGCCTCATTCTCTGCTATGACATGCAGACTAATTCTCTGCTGACATGAAGCCAGATCCTCTGTTACGGGACCTCTCTCCTCTGCCTGGGTGCTGGGCCTAAATTTATGAAAATGGACTCTTACAGTGGTGGGTGACGTGAAGCCTGATTCTCTGCTATGACAAGAAGACTGATTCTCTGCTGACATGAAGCCAGATTCTCTGTTACGGGACCTCTCTCCTCTGCCTGGGTTCCGGGGCCTAAAAATCTGAGAATGGACTGTTCCAGTGGTGGGTGACGGGAAGCCAGATTCTCTGCTATGGGACCTCTCTCCAATTGATTTTGGTTAATTTTTATTTATTTAATTTTTATTTTAATTCATTTCCCTATCCACATTTGCTTGCAGGGGATTTACCTACATGTTGCTGCCTTTTGCAGCCCTCTAGCCCTTTCCTGGGCTGTTTTACAGCCTTTTTAGTGCCGAAAAGTTCGGGTCCCCATTGACTTCAATGGGGTTCGGGTTCGGGACGAAATTCGGATCGGGTTCGGATCCCGAACCCGAACATTTTCGGGAAGTTCGGCCGAACTTCTCGAACCCGAACATCCAGGTGTTCGCTCAACTCACACATGACACATTACCCTCATATACTAGACAGTATAAACACGTGCCGGATTTATCATGATGAACAATATGGCACCTTTAGACAAGTCTAAGTTTATGCCACTCATTATTTGGATTACTTCACATTAGAATTTTCGTGTTATGATGACGCCTTTTTGCCACATCATATGCTTCTCTCGCACTAGGCCGCATCCGCTTTCTGAAAAGTCACATTCCTTGTCGAACGCGATGAGGAAAAGTGTCTTAAACCTTAATAAATGTGGTGTTAGCCATGTGCACCAGAGTTCTGTCAGAATTTACTCTGCTTCTTACTCTTGCCCCAAATGACATAAAATCACCGAGCTCCGCTTCTCTTTCTCTATCATATCCTGCTGTCAGAGGCTCATTGTAAGGGCATCACATCCTGCCTGAGGGTATATGACTCCCAGCTGTGACATCACTATAGCAGTATACAGCTATGGACATGACCTACATACACACAGGTTGCCCCACCGCACAATAGGGCAATTGCACTTCTGATGCCCTGGTGGAATGTTACAACTGCGTTGCTAGGGTCTCAAAAGATCAGGGGCCCAAGCTTAATGCACATGGCCCCAACCAACGCCCCCCACCCGCACTAGCACTAAAGACATTTTACTTGCTTTACTTGCTGCATAGACACTATTAAACATACAGGAGTATACAGCAGCACATACCTCTCACCTGCAGAGCCTCCCAGGTAACGTCTCCTCTGATGTAGATGTTTCCTTTCATCTTCTCTATTCGGCCCAGACAACTTCTTTGAGCCGCGCCTCGTCTCTGCAGAGTGTGACGCACAGACATTTTAGCTTCCTCACTTTTCTATCAACATCCCCCAACCTGGAGTCCCCACAGTGCCATACAGATAGCCCCCCCCCCCCCCCATAGTAATAGTGCTCCTCATAGTCTCACCAATAGTAATTCCCTTCTGAAATGCCCCCATTAGTAACATTGCCCCATTATTAGAAGAACCTTCCAGTATTAATAATTCCCTCACAGAGCTCCCAGTAGAATTAAGGCCCCCTATTGTGCCCCCAGTGGTGATAAAGCTCTCTACAGCCCCCAATGTATAGAGCCCCCTGTAGCAATCAGGACCCTGATAATGTTCCCTGTATTTATAATGCCCCTGCAGTGTCCCCTATAGTTATAATCCCCCCTGTAGTGCCCTCTGAAATTATAATGCCCCCGCCATTCCAACATACAGGCCCATGTAAATAACATAATTTCCCTCCCTCCACCATACAGTCACATGTAAATAACATCACACCATCTCTCCTGCCTCCTCCAACGTACAGTCCCATGTAAATAATACAAATTCCCTGCCTACAGCCTCATCCAACACACAGTCCCATCTAAGAAACATCAGTCCCTGCCAAACCGCCTCCATCATACAGTCCCATGTACGGTTACATGCACAAGAATTCAAAAAAGATAGGCCGTTATAAGCAGATGCACTGTTTCAGCTTTTTCTAACCCTTTATGCGTCCAATTTCTCCCCATCTGGCTGTTAAAAGTTGATGAATTTAATTGGCTTATCCCAACCCCCATAATGGCCCCAATTGTAAATAATGCCACAATATTGTCCCCCAGCATAAATAAGGGCCCCCATAATGGCCCACAGCAGTAATAATGTTCCCCATAGGGGCCACTAGCATAAATAATGTCCTCCATGGTGGCCCCCAGCATAAATAATGGCCCCCATAGTGGCCCCTAGCATTAATAATGTTCTCTATAGTGGCCTCCAGCATGAATAATGTCCTCTATAGTGGCCCCCAACATTAATAATAACCTCCATAGTGGCTCCCATAATTAATAATGTCCCGCATAGTGGCCCCCAGCATTAATAATGTCCTCCACTGTGGCTCCCAGCATTAATAATGTCCTCCATAGTGGCCCCCAACATTAATAATACCCTCCATAGTGGCCCCCATAATTAATAATGTCCTCCATAGTGGCCCCTAGAATTAATAATGTCCCTCATAGTGACCCCAGCATTAATAATGTCCTCCATAGTGGCCCCCAACATTAATAATGTCCCCGATAGTGGCCCCCAGCATTAATAATGTCACCCATAGTGGCCCCCAGCATTAATAGTGTGTCCCACAGCATTTTCTTTTGGCTGCGAAAAAAAAACCCATACCTCATTCACTTTAACGTGTGGGGACACTCTCTCCTCACTGTATGCTGCAGGTCCTGCAGCATACAATGAGGAGTCAGTAGCCCCGTACAATGGATTTGGTGAGTATTTTTAAAATTATTTCAACTCCTGAAATGTAATTTATTCCCACTTTCATCGGCAAAAATAGGACATGTCCTGTGTTCTGGCCACTGCTATTCACTGGCCATTAAAGAAAAATATGAAAAAAAGCTGTGTGAACAGCCACATAGACTGCAACTGGTTAGAAAAATGGCCCTGTGATGGACACTACTTAAACGGCTATTTTTTCAAGTTTTTTTCAGCCCCTCCAATACACAGTGCCGTGTAAATAACATCAATCCCCTCCCTTCAATATACAATCCCAAGTATATAACATCCCTCCACGTGTAAATAACATCCCTTCCTTCAGCTCTAACATACAGTCCTAAGTAAATAACATCACTCCCTCAACCAAGAAGGGAGGTGGTGTAAGAGAGGAGAACTACAACTCCCAGCATTCCTCTGGCTCTCACACTGAATCTCTCCCTTCCCTTACCTCTCCTCATGTCACAGAAGCCATCACAGTCAGGGTCTTCTCCACTAGTTCTGGTCTTCACAGCTTAGCCCCGCCCCTCCCACACTGATCACATGACGGTGACATCTTCGCAGGTCCTTCTCCACCACCAAACTCTGCCTCTAGCACAGATCACCTGACTGTGATGTCATCACAGGTCCTTCAGCTCTTGCACTGCTTCCTGGCCAGTAGTCATCCTTATTTTTTCATTAGAAGGCAGTACATTCCGGGCCTGGGACAAAACTTCTGGTGCCCAGGCCCCGAATGTTTTAACCTAGTGACGCCCATGCTCACAACAGTCAAAAGAACATATGTGACATCACATAGCATATGGCATGACATACTTAAAGGGGTTATCCCATGATTGCATGACAATCTCTTTCTATCAAAACTAGAATAAGCCCTGTACCTCACATGGATCCATACATCTAACCATTCATTGCTCGAATTTCTCTGCTAGATTTATTTCAGGCAGCTCAGGCGTAAGGGGGGGGGGGGGGGTGTCCTTTTTGCTGTAGCCTTCTTCCTATTACATCTTAGGGGCATGTATGTTCTGCTGCAGCTCTCTCCCTGTAACTCTCACAGCTTCTAACAGTAGATATGACTGGTGGCAGCTGAAGGATTGAAATGAGCATGTGAGACCATCTCAGCAAGCTGGACAGAAGAATCAGATAAAGAACAAACAGCAGGTGGCGCTACATGGATACATTTTATTAAATATCTCAGTAGTTATACAAAATTTTTCATTATATGCAATTACAAAAGTATTCAGATCCAGGCGCTGGTTTGCAAAATATGGAAGCTTTTCCATGGGACAACCTTTTTAAGTGCAGGGGGATATAGTGAAGTAGCACGACATAGTAATCACTACATAATGGCATATTATGGAGCGTTTAGTCACATCACAGTTCATCTTGGGTGATATTGCCACCACCGCGACAAGGTCAATGGTAACTCATAACAATAGACCATCATTACAGGATCCTTCTTTCTTGTAATTCATTAGCTAAGTGCCTTCCATCCAGTTTAGCAGACAGTAGAACTACAGATCTTTTAAGGGTTTTCACCTACCTGGTCCTTGGGCATCTGCACAGGTTGCACATATGCTATGTCTGACATTGTGTTAGTGACTATTAAATGGATAATGTTAACTTAGGGGCAAATGATCCGGAAAAAATGGTTAGACCTTCCACTGAAAGGACAAACTATTAACCCATAAGGGTAAGCCATGCCACGTGTAATGACTCACTCCGATATACGTCGAATTAGTCATAAATGGTTTCTCTCCATAACTTCCCGGTCGCGTTTCTTCTTGTTGTATCTTGGGAGAGGAGTACCCTGTTCACGCTGTGACTGACTGGATGTCGGGATTAAGATATGCAAGCGCTGCCAATCACCTGTCCCTTAGCATCTCTCAGCCTCATTCCTCAGCCGTCCTCCTGCCACCTGGATCAGACTCAGCGAGGAGGAAAAGAAAAACCACCTTAGCACCTGATAATAAAGCCTGAGGTTGAGACTGTGACAGTATCAATTACTACACAAGGACAAGAGGACAAAATGTAACGCATGGATTGCAGTCACTCCCTGTCACTACTACTTGTCTGAAACATTACTTCAATCTCGTTCCTTCATATGTTGTAATACTTGGAAGCTGATGGCGGCTAGTAAAACAACAGTGCCCATTGACTCAACAGCAGTCAACAGTTCACAACGCTAGCAACATCAAGGGCATACAGTGCATTCGGGAATTCTTCAGACCTTTTCACATTTTGTTCTGAAATAATAAAAAAATAATATATAATGTTTCCCCCCCATCAGTCTGCACTCAGTAGCCCATAATGAAAAAAGTGAAAACTATTTTAGAAATCTTTGCAAATTTATTGAAAAGGAAAAACTTAAATTTCACATGGACATAAGTATTCAGACCCTTAACACATTAAAGTCAGCTCTGGGGTCCTTCCATTTCTCTTAATCTTCGAGATGTTTCAACACCTCGATTGGAGTCCACTTGTGGTAAATTCAGTTAGGTAGACATGATTTAGAAAGACACAGCCCCATCTATATAGATTCTTACAGATGACCGTGCATATCAGAGCAAAAACCAAGCCATTAGGAGTAGTTATGAGCAGCATAGGCAATATTTGTTTTCATGATATTTCACAAATTTTTGACTTAATAGTCGTCAGAAATTCCCAAATTCTAGAATTTGTGATCTCCAGTAATAATTTTTGGGATTGCAAAAATCGGCAATGTAATATGCGCTTATTGCGTGCACAATACAGGCGTGGCTCACTTTTGCTAAATTTTTCAAGCTGCTAGAAGTTTCCTGACACTGGAGAAAATGGTTGGCAGCAACTTTAGTGACTGTGGGGAAGAACTCCTGTTCACTGTAAGTAATTTTACATTACAGCACTGTTTTTTATTACATTTCACATGCATGACAGAACAATTGCTTTATATGCAGATAAAGTGCTCCAATATATTCGCGATTGCGCAAATCGGCACTAATGATGCTCATAATTTTTGGAGCAATACATGCAACTTCACATTTTATCAGGTCTGAGTAGATCTTAATGATTGGTGCACTAAGTATTGTTGAGACATCACAGCACTATGTCTGTAGCATGTATTTATGGACAGCAGAGAAAAATCTTTAACATGCACATTGCACATCCATTTCCTGCCACACACCATATACCACACACACACAGATAGATTAGAGTTATGATTTTTTTTTTCAAATACGAAAGACAAAGACACTAATCCCTATCACAGCACACTAATCCCTATCACAGCACAGAAAAACAAAGACAGCAAATGACTTTTTTTTTTTCAAAGATGAAAGACAAAGACACTAATCCCAATCACAACAAAGTAAAAAAAAATGGTTGGAAAGGCAACCATTTTCTCCAATATATTTGTGATTGCACAAATCAGCAATTTATGATGCCCATATTTTTGCACAATACGTGCAACTTCACATTTTAGCAGGTCTAACTACATATTACTGATTGGTGCACTAAGTATTGTTGTGAACTTGTGACATCACAGCACTATGTCTGTAGTATGTATGTATGGACAGCAGAGAAACAGTAATTCCTATCACACTACCTAACACCCCGCACTGGAACATATCAGCTACACTATATCACTATCTAACCTACACTGACTATCTCCCACTAACTATCTGTATTATATATATGAGCTAACTATCTAATGTAATTGAATAAGGATTCAGATGATTCAGCAAAGCACAGAGCACAGTAATGACACTGCTCTCTCTCTCTCTCTCTCTCTCTCTCTCAGAACTGCAAAAAAGCTCAGACAAAGAAATTGCAGCCCTCTCATTGGCCCACAAGCAAGAAGCAGTTAGGGTACTGATGAAAAAAATCTAGAATATTCATGATTAGGAAGATATAGCACTATATTCTACATCTTCACGAATTCTCGAAGTGCCGATATCCGCGATAAAAAATTGCGATTACAATATTCGTGATCAACACTAATTAGGAGGAAAGAACTTGCTGTAGAGCTCAGAGACAGGATTGTGTGGAGGCACAGATATGGAGAAGAATACAAAAAAAATCTCATGCACTGCACTCCAAGAAAATAGTGGACTCCATAATTTTTTTAATAGAAGAAGTATGAAAAAACCAGAACTCCTCCTAGAGCTGGCTGCCCCAAAAAACTAAGTAACCAGGGGAAAAGGGCCGTGGTAACAGAAGTGACCAAGAACCCAATGGTCGCTCTGACTGAATTCCAAAGATTATGTGTGCAAATGGGAGACATATCAGACCCTTAACACATTAAAGTCAGCTCTGGGGACCTTTCATTTCCCTTAATCTTTATTCTTTGAGATGTTTCTACACCTTGATTTGTGTCCACCTGTGGTAAATTCAGTTAATTAGACACGATTTGGAAAGACACAGCTCTGTCTATATACAGTCTCACAGATGACAGTGTATATCAGAGCAAAAAACAAGCCATGAGGAGGAAAGAACTGCCTGTAGAACTCAGAGACAGGTTTGTGGAGGCACAGATATGAGGAATACAAAAAAGTTCTACTGCACAGAAAGTTTCCAGGAGCACAGTGGCCTCCATAATTTTTAAAATGGAAGAAGTTTGGAACAACCAGAACTCCTCCTAGAGCTGGCTGCCCAAGCAAAATAAATAACCAAGGGAAAAGGGCCGTGGTCAGAGAAGTGACCAAGAACCCAATAGTCACTCTGCCTGAACTGCAAAGATCCTGCATACAAATGGGAGAAACTTCCTGAAGGTCCACCATCACTGCAGCACTCCACCAATCTGGGCTTCATGGCAGAGTGGACAGAAAGAAACCTCTCCTCGGTAAAAGACACTTGAATGTTTGCAAAAAAAGGACCTAAGGAGCTCCCAGACTCTGAGAAACAAGATTTTATGGCCTGAAAAAACCAAGATTGAACTTGTAAGTCTCAGTTCTAAGCATCATGTTTGGAGGAAATCAAGCACTGGCCAGCCAATACCATCCCTACAGTTAAGCATTTTGGTGGCGACATCATGCTGTAGAGATGGGATAGAGAGACTGGTCAAAGTTGAGGGAAAGCTAAATGAAGAAAAATACAGAGACATTCTTAATGAAAACTTGATTCTGAATGTTCTGGACCTCAGATTGTGCTGAAAGCTTACCTTCCAACAAGACAATGACTCTAAACACACAACCAAGACAACACAGGAGTGGCTTAGGGACAACCCTGTGAATGTTTTTCAGTGGCCCAGCCAGAGCTCTCACTTGAACCCAACTGAACACTTCTGGAGAGACCTGAAAATGAATGTCCACCGAAGGTCCCCATCGATCCTGGCAGTGCTTAAGAGGATCTGTAGAGAAGAATGGCAGAAAATCCCCAAAGCCAGGTGCAAACCTTGTGGCATCATACCCAAGAAGAATGGAGGCTGTAATCGCTCCGAAGGGTGTTTCAACTAAGTCCTGAGTAAAGGGTCTGAATACTTATGTCAATGCAAGATTTTATTTTCCTTTTCAATAAATTAGCAAAGATTCTGTTTTCACTTTCTCATCATGAAGTACTGAGTGGAGAATGATGGGGAAAATTTTAAACTTTTTTTTTCTTTTAGCACAAGGCCCCAACATAGCAAAATTAGAAAAAGTGAAAGTGACTGAAGACTTTCTGAATACATATGCAAATTTTTCATATAATATTCGCTATAAATTCGCAAATTCTAGAATTCGTGATCTCCAGTCATTATTTTCACAATTGCACAAATCGGCACTAATGATGCGCGTATTTTTGGCGCAATACATGCAATCTCACATTTTATGAGGTCTGAGTAGATATTACTGATTGGTGCACTAAGTATTGTTGTGACATCACAGCACTATGTCTGTAGCATGAATGTATGGACAGCAGAGAAACAGTAATTCCTATCACACTACCTAACACCTATCAGCTACACTATATCACTATCTACAGGGCTGTCTTTAATATTGATTGGACCCTGGGCAAAAATTTACTTGGGCCCCCTGGATCCCGCCTTCCCACACCTTAGCAGGCAATCACGCCCTCCACCACAACACACACACAAAAAATCCACACATCTGGTAGAGTACAGTGAATGACTGTAAATACTTCCAGTTCTGAAGACTCCAGCGGCTCAGGATCAGTGCTCTGGGCAGCTGGGCTCAGGCTGGAAGTGGGCACCGCTCTGCAGGAAGGAGACCAGGGCTCGGCTCACCCTAGTGTTACAGTGCACCCCAGCACCCCACAGTATGCAGTATAGCACCCTATAGTATACAGCACCACACAGTATGCAGTTTAGCACCCCACACTATACAGTACCTCACAGTATATAGTAGAGCAGTATAGCAGCCCACAGTATACAGCACCCCACACTATACAGTACCCCACAGTATATAGTAGAGCAGTATAGCAGACCACAGTATACAGAACCTCACGGTATACAACACCTCACTGTATACAGCACCCCAAACTATACACGATACAGCCCCCCACACTATACAGTACAGCAGTATAGCACTCCCCCCCACTATACAGCCCCCCCACACTATACAGGCCCCCCACAGTATACAGGCCACCACACAGTATACAGCCCACCACACAGTATACAGGCCACCCCCCCACCCCCACAGTATACAGCCCACCACACAATATACAGGCCATTACACAATATATAGCCCACCACACAATATACAGCCCACCACACAGTATACAGGCCCCCACACAGTATACAGCCCCCCACAGTATACAGGCCCCCACACAGTATACAGCACCCCACTATACAGTAGTTTACAGTATATTAACATAACAGCCCCTGTCACCTTTTTCTGATGTAATCTTTACACAAAAAAGCTCAACAGTTAACTTCTGCAACACTCCTGGTAGGACCTGTGATGACCTTATAGCCATGTGACCAGTAATTGCTAGGTTACTGGTCACATGGTAATGATGTCATTAAGGTCCTAGAGCAAAACTCATTAAGGTCCTAGAATTAAGATCATTAACACAGTACGATCATGATGCTTGTGTAGCCGACAGCCTGACACCCGGGGCAGTAGCTAGCAGGGCTCAAGAGGCAGCTGCCTTGGGCCCCCCAGGAGCAACTGGGCCCAGGGCAGCTGCCCCTTTTGCCCCTTTGTAAAGACAGCCCTGACTATCTAACCTACACTGACTATCTCCCACTAACTATCTGTAATATATATATATATATATATATATATATATGCTAACTAACTATCTAATGTAATTGTATAAGGAATAGGATCCAGATGAAAGCACAGACACAGCAATGTCACTGCTCTCTCTCTCAGAACTGCAAAAATGCAGAATGGCTGCTGGGGAGGTTCTTATATAGTAAGGGGTAGGGAACTTTCCTATGTGAGACTTAACCAGAGGGGCTAATTTTTGTGCCCAATATGCATCAGAAAGCCTTGGGTGCCCATTACCCTGTCACCAGTGTCCTTTGGACTACTTTGGGTAGATGTTAATCAGTACAAACTAAGAACACCCACAAGATGTTGCAAGAAGGGAGGTTACCGATGAAAAAATATATATATATTCGCGATTACATTTATTAGCCATAAAACTAAATGAGAATAGCATTGATTACCTTGTGCCAGTGGTACCTGTCAGATGGAATATTTTAGGCAGCAACAGTTAGTGTTTAAGTTTGATGTACAGGAAGCAGGAAAATGGGCAAGCGTAAACATCTTAGAGCCTTTGACAAAGACCAAATTGTAATGGTTAGAAGCATCTTCAAAATGGCTGTTCTTGTGGGTGTTCCTAGTTTGTACTGATTAACATCTACCCAAAGTAGTCCAAAGGACAACTGGTGACAGGGTAATGGGCACCCAAGGCTTTCTGATGCATATTGGGACCAAAAATTAGCCCCTCTGGTTAAGTCCCACATAACAACTACTAAAGCACAAATTACTAAAACATTAATGCTGGCTAAAATAGAAAGGTAGAAAAATAGAAAAAAGCGGCTGGCACTCACTATGTGGTTTCACATCAAACAACAATTTATTTTAATCAATATACCGCTAATATAACAGTAAAATACATATAATATAAAAATGGTACTTAAAAAATCCCCTAAAAAATAAATAAATAATAAAAAGCAAAGTATCTTGTTATATTGGATCATGAACCGCACCAAAAATAGAGTCTCTATTGGAGAATAAATATTTCTTTGCCTGTTTGGGCAGTATGTGTCCAATTCAATGCAAATGCCGTCACTTTAAATGCAAAATACATGCAAGTCCACAAGCTGTGTGAAATACTGTTGGGGAATAATATCACTCGCTTTGTATTTCTCTTCCACAGTTCTTATACAATTCTTGTAACTTCCAATTTGAAGTGTATGATCGATTTCTAGGGTAAAA
Source organism: Bufo gargarizans (assembly GCF_014858855.1). Taxonomy (NCBI): domain Eukaryota; kingdom Metazoa; phylum Chordata; class Amphibia; order Anura; family Bufonidae; genus Bufo; species Bufo gargarizans. The sequence goes on along the minus strand of NW_025334668.1, from coordinate 175,685 downwards.
TAGAAAGGTGACAGGAGTCAAATCACACAGGTCATTGTAGAGCGCTGACTATGGGGGCTGCAAAGTCGCCGACTGGTCAGAGTTAGTGATGAGTGGCAGGGGCAATATTCAAATTCGCGATATTTAGCTAATATTTGGGTAAATATTTGTCATATATTCACGAATTTGAGAATTCGTCATTAAATTCTTGATCGTGAAAATCGGCAATGTAATATGCGTATATTGCATGCGCAATACAGGCTTGGGTCACTGTTGCTACATTTTTCAAGCTGCTAGAAGTTTCCTGAGACTGGAGCAAATGGTTGGCATGGCAGAACATTGCAATAGCTTTATATGGAGATAGAGTGCTCCAATATATTCGCGATTGCACAAATCGGCAATTAATGATGCCCAAATCTTGGCGCAATATGCGCAACTTCACATTTTATCAGGTCTGACTACTTATTAGTGATTGGTGCACTAAGTATTGTTGTGAACTTGTGACATCACAGCACTATGTCTGTAGCCTGTATGTATGGATCAGCTACACTATATCACTATCTAACCTACACTGACTATCTCCCACTAACTATCTGTATTATGTATATAAACTAACTAACTAACTATCTAATGTAATGACACAGCAAAGCACAGAGCACAGCAATGACACTGGTGTCTCTCTCAGAGCTGGAAAAAACTATAGACAATGGCTGCTGGGGAGGTTCTTATATAGTAAGGGGGAGGCAACTTTCCTATTGGTTGCTAGGGATGTTGCTAAGCTCAGACAGAGACAATGCAGCCTTCTCATTGGCCCACAAGCAAGAAGCAGGGAGGGATCATGGGTTCAGATGAAAAAAAATCTAGAATATTCGCGAATACGAATATATAGCACTATATTCTAAATCTTCGCGAATTCTCGAAGTGGCGATATTTGCAATTAAAATTCGCAATTCGAATATTATACAACACTAGTCAGAGTGTCTATACTGACTCCTGTCTACAATGGGTAGTTGAATATCAGAACTGGACCATTTAGTGATGGAAGAAGGTGGCCAGATGCATGTGGATGCCGAATAGATGGCACCAGGATGCGCTGTGGTAAGAAGACAAGACAGCTTTTTGGGTTCTTTGAATTCCCAGAAATGTGGTTTCAGGTTGGCACAGGCTAAAATATTTGGCCAAATGAAATAGATCACCGTGCCCTCCACACTTTGATTGATAGGGCCAGGCAGTGACATCATATTGCCTGGTCCTGTTACTCAAAGTGCAGAGGGCGCGGCAGTTGCAGAGAATATAGAGCCTCTAGGTGTAACGGTAACGCCCCTGTTGCTCCTCAAGGCTCATTTGCATATATTAAAACATCATTTTTCTCAGCAATGTGGGCACATAGGAACATGGGACCAACACAGATGCCTTCAGCTGCCAAGTGCACCTGTAACAGGTTAGCCAGTGTCATAGGGACAAAACTGCTGACAGATGCCCTTTAAGGGGTTTGTACACATGTTCAACCCAATTTTAAGCACATTTTACCATTCTTTCTATATACATCTTCTATGTAGACCTATCTGTGTCTACCTATGTAGACCTCTGTAGTCTTATTGCTTCCTTCATTATCTCCCTTTTTTGTAAGCTGCCAAATGTAGGTGAGCTAGAAGTAGGAGACAAATGAAAGGGAATATGACTTCAGGATCAGGCAGTCCGCTTTATTCAATATGTAGGTACACTTGCATTCTTCAATAATAGTTTACATATTTATCTTGAAACCAATTATAATTGTTGATTTTGAGAGAACATTTGACTATGTGGCACTTTCCCAATGTAGACTGGAATATTATCAATAATTGCCTTTACTGAATAAATAATGCTATTCAACTGGGAACAATGGGAAGAAGTCACGTGGCTGAACGCCACTATGGAGAGAAATACACAATAGAGGTTGACCTGTCTCATCAAAGCTTGCATATGTAATGGCATAACAATTGCAGTCATTTTAACAATTGATTCAGTGTAACGGTTGCTTTCAGGCTAATACTAATTTCCTTCTGTGGCCCATTCATTTGCACCCGGGAGATTACTGTTTGAATGGAAAGACTGAAATGGATTCTGTAACAATAGAAGGCTTAGAAGGCTATTTGCACTAATTCTGATACAAGGTTTATTACTGTTGTCAATGGGAAAAAAGTGAATTGCACACAACACGCTTAACAGGTGAGGAAAAAAAAACCCACTGTCGACTACACTTTACATTGCTTAACTGGCATTTAACCCTGTAACTGCAAGTTTTCCTTTTGAATAGACAAGGTTTGAGCCTAGGAGAACATGACAGATTGCCCTAGACATGGATTCATGGCATTCAAAGCTGCATTGCTTCATATTGTAATGGTACATTACTCCTAGATGGCAAGCTCTTGAGAGCAGGCAGAAACAAACACAATGCAACAGCACTCTGCAAACACAAATGCCAAAACATATAAAGTAGTGCCATACTCACTCTAGGAAATGTACTAGTGCTAATGCTATGCTCACTATATAAATGTTAGATTCTTGACAAATACATTTTGTACAAAATCACTTGTGCCTGTCCACCATGGCAAGGTGATCTCTATTGGATAGGAACCTATACTAAATGCTACGTCTTTGGCTGCCAAATGACCTCCATCAAATACAGAGAAAGCAGGTTCCACATATATACTGAGACCATTCTGTATTTTACCTCTTTTCTCCATATCCGATTTAGCTTGAAAAGGGTCTTTATGTTGAATGAAACCTTGCAGCATGTTTGGATCTGATACCACACTGGACAACGGGCTGGAAAGTCCTTCTGTGAGCACCTTCATAGATACCACCATACCTTAAAACAGCCTAATGTAAGCAATGGGCTGCCAGACTTCTTCTGCATCAAAATCATTTGTGCCTGTCCACCCTGGCAAAGTGATCTCTATTGCATAGGAACCTACATTTGATGGACATCAACTGTCCTTCATCAAATATAGGGAAGGCAGGTTCCACATATATGCTGAGACCACTCTGTATTTTACCTCTTCTGGTACCACGACCAATGGAGATAGCCACATCTCAAGTATAAAGCTGAAGCCTGATCTCCCTGCATTCATTGGAGATCATTTTGGCACTAAAGATGTAAAACATAGGGTGGGCTCAGCAAGTATGTGGAACCTGCCCTCCCTGAATTTAATGGAGGCCAGTTGGCACGAAAAAAATTAGCATTTAGCACAGGATGTCCAGAAGAGATTGCCTTGTCATCAGTGGACAGGCACAAATAATTTGTATTTGCCAAGAATCTCACATTTATATGTTACTCTGTGATGTTTAATGTGGTTTGTGCATGTACCCTTTTGAATTGTAAAGTGCAGCAGTATTTGTTTGGTCAAAAGCAGGCACTTAAGCTGGAAAGCTGTTGGAACCGAGTCATATTCCATTATATTCAATGTGGATTCAGCGGTGTGTGATGGTATCAGGTATGCCGGATATGGTAACTTCAGTAGTGTTTTCTTTTGCCGGAACAGACTACTGGAGTTAAAGGGGTTATGCCATGATTGATGTAAATCAGACATCATATAGTACATGACAATCTCTTTCTAACAAAGCTAGAACCAGCCCTGTACCTCACATGGATCCAGAGATCTCCTCATCCATTGCTCCAATTGTTCTGCTAGATTATCTTCAGCCTGGCAGCTCAGGGGACATGTCCTTTCTGATGTGGCTCTTTACCTGCAACTGCCACAGAACACATGGCTGGTGGCAGTTGAAGATTTAAACTGAGAATGTTCGACCAGCTCAGTGCGATGGACAAACAAAGTAAGAAAATAACAAACAGCAGGTTGCGCTATACAAATACATTTTTTTGAATAGCTCACTGGTTATACAAAATTTTGAAATATGTGCAAATACAAAAGTGTTCAGATCCAGATGTTGGGTTTAAAAGATGTAGAATATGTTTCATGGCACAATCCCTTTAAGTGCTGGAGATGGGAACATAGCCTAAGCTGAATATAGAATGACGCCAGAGATCCATGTTTCAGAGATGATGCAAAGATTATCTGACCTACTATAAACCAAGACAAACGAGCCTGCAGAAACAACTCAGTACGGCTCCTTTTTCCGTGTTTTTTTCACTATAAAATACTGACGTGTTGCTCAGTAAACCTGCCAATTTGGGTTAATTGAAGTCCATTTATGCACACTGAGTTACAGATTGGAAAAAAATAAATTGTAAGTGTCTGAACTTTAATTTGCAGTCTGTTCAAGGATTCATTAAATAAAGGCAAGGCTTGTTGCAAGAATTCCAGATACTGCATACATATTAGGCAGTTGGCTTCTATTCTCCATGTATCACCTGTCTTCTCATCAGTCTTCAGTCAGCCTTTGACGCAGAAGGAGTCTGGCAGCCCATTGCTTACATTAGGCCGCTTCCAGGTATGGTGGTATCTATGAAGGTGCTCACAGAAGGGCTCTCCACCCCGTAGTCCATGATAAGCATGGTATCAGATCCAGGCTGCAAGGTTTCAGTCATGCTGAATCGGAGATGAAGAAAATAAGGTAATCAATTATATATATATTATATATACAGTACAGTATAACAAAATGGCAAAAGACAGGTGCACTCTGCGGTATTACTAAATCCTCAAACTGGTTTTAAAATTGAGAGATTAGTCAACATGTCCTACGGTGTAGGACATGTCTAAGCCCGGGCACCGCGACAAGGTTTCTCAAGTAGCCCGGGACCTAACACTCTCCTACCTGTGCCAGTGGGCAAATACCAGGAGCCAGAGGGCAAATTACAGGAGCATAAGGCCGACTCACAGACAACTCACCAGTTACCTCCAACATGTATCCATGCTTGCAATGGGAGGAGGGAGGAGTCTGCAAGTCCCACTCAAGACTGTCTGGTATGGCCCAGGCCTCACAGGTGCACCTAAATGTGGCCTGTAGATGGAAAACAGGCACATTTAAATTGGAGTTTATATACCTCCAGGAATCTCTATATATACAAACTGAATGGAATGACGTGGTATAGCAGGAGGTGCTCAAACCCACATGCAGTCGTGCATATATATAGGGGAGCAAATCCTGCACTTGTGGCCCGTTGCTAATGGCAATCCCCAGCAAACATGCATACGGTGGAGGATGCCCGCAGCGAACCACAAGTACCACAATAGACATCCTACACAAGGTAACAATTGTGTGGATGTGATAATCAATATAACAATATAACAAAATGGCAAAAGACAGGTGCACTCTGCGGTATTACTAAATCCTCAAACTGGTTTTAAAATTGAGAGATTAGTCAACATGTCCTACGGTGTAGGACATGTCTAAGCCCGGGCACCGCGACAAGGTTTCTCAAGTAGCCCGGGACCTAACACTCTCCTACCTGTGCCAGTGGGCAAATACCAGGAGCCAGTGGGCAAATTACAGGAGCATAAGGCCGACTCACAGACAACTCACCAGTTACCTCCAACATGTATCCATGCTTGCAATGGGAGGAGGGAGGAGTCTGCAAGTCCCACTCAAGACTGTCTGGTATGGCCCAGGCCTCACAGGTGCACCTAAATGTGGCCTGTAGATGGAAAACAGGCACATTTAAATTGGAGTTTATATACCTCCAGGAATCTCTATATATACAAACTGAATGGAATGACGTGGTATAGCAGGAGGTGCTCAAACCCACATGCAGTCGTGCATATATATAGGGGAGCAAATCCTGCACTTGTGGCCCGTTGCTAATGGCAATCCCCAGCAAACATGCATACGGTGGAGGATGCCCGCAGCGAACCACAAGTACCACAATAGACATCCTACACAAGGTAACAATTGTGTGGATGTGATAATCAATATAACAATATAACAAAATGGCAAAAGACAGGTGCACTCTGCGGTATTACTAAATCCTCAAACTGGTTTTAAAATTGAGAGATTAGTCAACATGTCCTACGGTGTAGGACATGTCTAAGCCCGGGCACCGCGACAAGGTTTCTCAAGTAGCCCGGGACCTAACACTCTCCTACCTGTGCCAGTGGGCAAATACCAGGAGCCAGTGGGCAAATTACAGGAGCATAAGGCCGACTCACAGACAACTCACCAGTTACCTCCAACATGTATCCATGCTTGCAATGGGAGGAGGGAGGAGTCTGCAAGTCCCACTCAAGACTGTCTGGTATGGCCCAGGCCTCACAGGTGCACCTAAATGTGGCCTGTAGATGGAAAACAGGCACATTTAAATTGGAGTTTATATACCTCCAGGAATCTCTATATATACAAACTGAATGGAATGACGTGGTATAGCAGGAGGTGCTCAAACCCACATGCAGTCGTGCATATATATAGGGGAGCAAATCCTGCACTTGTGGCCCGTTGCTAATGGCAATCCCCAGCAAACATGCATACGGTGGAGGATGCCCGCAGCGAACCACAAGTACCACAATAGACATCCTACACAAGGTAACAATTGTGTGGATGTGATAATCAATATAACAAAATGGCAAAAGACAGGTGCACTCTGCGGTATTACTAAATCCTCAAACTGGTTTTAAAATTGAGAGATTAGTCAACATGTCCTACGGTGTAGGACATGTCTAAGCCCGGGCACCGCGACAAGGTTTCTCAAGTAGCCCGGGACCTAACACTCTCCTACCTGTGCCAGTGGGCAAATACCAGGAGCCAGTGGGCAAATTACAGGAGCATAAGGCCGACTCACAGACAACTCACCAGTTACCTCCAACATGTATCCATGCTTGCAATGGGAGGAGGGAGGAGTCTGCAAGTCCCACTCAAGACTGTCTGGTATGGCCCAGGCCTCACAGGTGCACCTAAATGTGGCCTGTAGATGGAAAACAGGCACATTTAAATTGGAGTTTATATACCTCCAGGAATCTCTATATATACAAACTGAATGGAATGACGTGGTATAGCAGGAGGTGCTCAAACCCACATGCAGTCGTGCATATATATAGGGGAGCAAATCCTGCACTTGTGGCCCGTTGCTAATGGCAATCCCCAGCAAACATGCATACGGTGGAGGATGCCCGCAGCGAACCACAAGTACCACAATAGACATCCTACACAAGGTAACAATTGTGTGGATGTGATAATCAATATAACAATATAACAAAATGGCAAAAGACAGGTGCACTCTGCGGTATTACTAAATCCTCAAACTGGTTTTAAAATTGAGAGATTAGTCAACATGTCCTACGGTGTAGGACATGTCTAAGCCCGGGCACCGCGACAAGGTTTCTCAAGTAGCCCGGGACCTAACACTCTCCTACCTGTGCCAGTGGGCAAATACCAGGAGCCAGTGGGCAAATTACAGGAGCATAAGGCCGACTCACAGACAACTCACCAGTTACCTCCAACATGTATCCATGCTTGCAATGGGAGGAGGGAGGAGTCTGCAAGTCCCACTCAAGACTGTCTGGTATGGCCCAGGCCTCACAGGTGCACCTAAATGTGGCCTGTAGATGGAAAACAGGCACATTTAAATTGGAGTTTATATACCTCCAGGAATCTCTATATATACAAACTGAATGGAATGACGTGGTATAGCAGGAGGTGCTCAAACCCACATGCAGTCGTGCATATATATAGGGGAGCAAATCCTGCACTTGTGGCCCGTTGCTAATGGCAATCCCCAGCAAACATATAAACTCCAATTTAAATGTGCCTGTTTTCCATCTACAGGCCACATTTAGGTGCACCTGTGAGGCCTGGGCCATACCAGACAGTCTTGAGTGGGACTTGCAGACTCCTCCCTCCTCCCATTGCAAGCATGGATACATGTTGGAGGTAACTGGTGAGTTGTCTGTGAGTCGGCCTTATGCTCCTGTAATTTGCCCACTGGCTCCTGGTATTTGCCCACTGGCACAGGTAGGAGAGTGTTAGGTCCCGGGCTACTTGAGAAACCTTGTCGCGGTGCCCGGGCTTAGACATGTCCTACACCGTAGGACATGTTGACTAATCTCTCAATTTTAAAACCAGTTTGAGGATTTAGTAATACCGCAGAGTGCACCTGTCTTTTGCCATTTTGTTATATTGTTATATTGATTATCACATCCACACAATTGTTACCTTGTGTAGGATGTCTATTGTGGTACTTGTGGTTCGCTGCGGGCATCCTCCACCGTATGCATGTTTGCTGGGGATTGCCATTAGCAACGGGCCACAAGTGCAGGATTTGCTCCCCTATATATATGCACGACTGCATGTGGGTTTGAGCACCTCCTGCTATACCACGTCATTCCATTCAGTTTGTATATATAGAGATTCCTGGAGGTATATAAACTCCAATTTAAATGTGCCTGTTTTCCATCTACAGGCCACATTTAGGTGCACCTGTGAGGCCTGGGCCATACCAGACAGTCTTGAGTGGGACTTGCAGACTCCTCCCTCCTCCCATTGCAAGCATGGATACATGTTGGAGGTAACTGGTGAGTTGTCTGTGAGTCGGCCTTATGCTCCTGTAATTTGCCCACTGGCTCCTGGTATTTGCCCACTGGCACAGGTAGGAGAGTGTTAGGTCCCGGGCTACTTGAGAAACCTTGTCGCGGTGCCCGGGCTTAGACATGTCCTACACCGTAGGACATGTTGACTAATCTCTCAATTTTAAAACCAGTTTGAGGATTTAGTAATACCGCAGAGTGCACCTGTCTTTTGCCATTTTGTTATATTGTTATATTGATTATCACATCCACACAATTGTTACCTTGTGTAGGATGTCTATTGTGGTACTTGTGGTTCGCTGCGGGCACCCTCCACCGTATGCATGTTTGCTGGGGATTGCCATTAGCAACGGGCCACAAGTGCAGGATTTGCTCCCCTATATATATGCACGACTGCATGTGGGTTTGAGCACCTCCTGCTATACCACGTCATTCCATTCAGTTTGTATATATACAGTACAGACCAAAAGCTTGGACACACCATCTCATTCAGATCATGTTTTATGACCAATTTGTGCAGAAATCCATATCATTCCAAACGGTTCACATACTTTTTCTTGCAACTGTATATAAAGACTCAAGGGTTCAACACAGGTCCCCGCCGCAACATAGAAGGAGTGCTGCCCCATTTCCACATGTGTATATATATATATATATATATATACATACAGTACAGACCAAAAGTTTGGACACACCTTCTCATTCAAAGAGTTTTCTTTATTTTCATGACTATGAAAATTGTGGATTCACACAGAAGGCACCAAAACTATGAATTAACACATGTGGAATTATATACATAACAAAAAAGTGTGAAACAACTGAAAATATGTCATATTCTAGGTTCTTCAAAGTAGCCACCTTTTGCTTTGATTACTGCTTTGCACACTCTTGGCATTCTCTTGATGAGCTTCAAGAGGTAGTCACCTGAAATGGTTTCCACTTCACAGGTGTGCCCTGTCAGGTTTAATAAGTGGGATTTCTTGCCTTATAAATGGGGTTGGGGCCATCAGTTGCGTTGTGGAGAAGTCAGGTGGATACACAGCTGATAGTCCTACTGAATAGACTGTTAGAATTTGTATTATGGCAAGAAAAAAGCAGCTAAGTAAAGAAAAACGAGTGGCCATCATTACTTTAAGAAATGAAGGTCAGTCAGTCTGAAAAATTGGGAAAACTTTGAAAGTGTCCCCAAGTGCAGTCACAAAAACCATCAAGCACTACAAAGAAACTGGCTCACATGTGGACCGCCCCAGGAAAGGAAGACCAAGAGTCACCTCTGCTGCGGAGGATAAGTTCATCCGAGTCACCAGCCTCAGAAATCGCAGGTTAACAGCAGCTCAGATTAGAGACCAGGTCAATGCCACAAAGAGTTCTAGCAGCAGACACATCTCTAGAACAACTGTTAAGAGGAGACTGTGTGAATCAGGCCTTCATGGTAGAATATCTGCTAGGAAACCACTGCTAAGGACAGGCAACAAGCAGAAGAGACTTGTTTGGGCTAAAGAACACAAGGAATGGACATTAGACCAGTGGAAATCTGTGCTTTGGTCTGATGAGTCCAAATTTGAGATCTTTGGTTCCAACCACCGTGTCTTTGTGCGACGCAGAAAAGGTGAACGGATGGACTCTGCATGCCTGATTCCCACCGTGAAGCATGGAGGAGGAGGTGTGATGGTGTGGGGGTGCTTTGCTGGTGACACTGTTGGGGATTTATTCAAAATTGAAGGCATACTGAACCAGCATGGCTACCACAGCATCTTGCAGCGGCATGCTATTCCATCCGGTTTGCGTTTAGTTGGACCATCATTTATTTTTCAACAGGACAATGACCCCAAACACACCTCCAGGCTGTGTAAGGGCTATTTTACCATGAAGGAGAGTGATGGGGTGCTGCGCCAGATGACCTGGCCTCCACAGTCACCGGACCTGAACCCAATCGAGATGGTTTGGGGTGAGCTGGACCGCAGAGTGAAGGCAAAAGGGCCAACAAGTGCTAAGCATCTCTGGGAACTCCTTCAAGACTGTTGGAAGACCATTTCAGGTGACTACCTCTTGAAGCTCATCAAGAGAATGCCAAGAGTGTGCAAAGCAGTAATCAAAGCAAAAGGTGGCTACTTTGAAGAACCTAGAATATGACATATTTTCAGTTGTTTCACACTTTTTTGTTATGTATATAATTCCACATGTGTTAATTCATAGTTTTGATGCCTTCAGTGTGAATCTACAATTTTCATAGTCATGAAAATAAAGAAAACTCTTTGAATGAGAAGGTGTGTCCATACTTTTGGTCTGTACTTTGTGTATACAGGTCCTTCTCAAAAAATTAGCATATTGTGATAAAGTTCATTATTTTCTGTAATGTACTGATAAACATTAGACTTTCATATATTTTAGATTCATTACACACCAACTGAAGTAGTTCAAGCCTTTTATTGTTTTAATATTGATGATTTTGGCATACAGCTCATGAAAACCCAAATTTCCTATCTCAAAAAATTAGCATATTTCATCCGACCAATAAAAGAAAAGTGTTTTTAATACAAAAAAAGTCAACCTTCAAATAATGATGTTCAGTTCTGCACTCAATACTTGGTCGGGAATCCTTTTGCAGAAATGACTGCTTCCATGCGGCGTGGCATGGAGGCAATCAGCCTGTGGCACTGCTGAGGTGTTATGGAGGCCCAGGATGCTTCCATAGCGGCCTTAAGCTCATCCAGAGTGTTGGGTCTTGCGTCTCTCAACTTTCTCTTCCCAATATCCCACAGATTCTCTATGGGGTTCAGGTCAGGAGAGTTGGCAGGCCAATTGAGCACAGTAATACCATGGTCCGTAAACCATTTACCAGTGGTTTTGGCACTGTGAGCAGGTGCCAGATTGTGCTGAAAAATGAAATCTTCATCTCCATAAAGTTTTTCAGCAGATGGAAGCATGAAGTGCTCCAAAATCTCCTGATAGCTAGCTGCATTGACCCTGCCCTTGATAAAACACAGTGGACCAACACCAGCAGCTGACATGGCACCCCAGACCATCACTGACTGTGGGTACTTGACACTGGACTTCAGGCATTTTGGCATTTCCCTCTCCCCAGTCTTCCTCCAGACTCTGGCACCTTGATTTCCGAATGACATGCAAAATTTGCTTTCATCCGAAAAAAGTACTTTGGACCACTGAGCAACAGTCCAGTGCTGCTTCTCTGTAGCCCAGGTCAGGCGCTTCTGCCGCTGTTTCTGGGGAATGCGGCACCTGTAGCCCATTTCCTGCACACGCCTGTACACGGGGGCTCTGGATGTTTCTACTCCAGACTCAGTCCACTGCTTCCGCAGGTCCCCCAAGGTCTGGAATCGGTCCTTCTCCACAATCTTCCTCAGGGTCCGGTCACCTCTTCTCGTTGTGCAGCGTTTTCTGCCACACTTTTTCCTTCCCACAGACTTCCCACTGAGGTGCCTTGATACAGCACTCTGGGAACAGCCTATTCGTTCAGAAATTTCTTTCTGTGTCTTACCCTCTTGCTTGAGGGTGTCAATGATGGCCTTCTGGACAGCAGTCAGGTCGGCAGTCTTACCCATGATTGCGGTTTTGAGTAATGAACCAGGCTGGGAGTTTTTAAAAGCCTCAGGAATCTTTTGCAGGTGTTTAGAGTTAATTAGTTGATTCAGATGATTAGGTTAATAGCTCGTTTAGAGAACCTTTTCATGATATGCTAATTTTTTTAGATAGGAATTTAGGGTTTTCATGAGCTGTATGCCAAAATCATCAATATTAAAACAATAAAAGGCTTGAACTACTTCAGTTGGTGTGTAATGAATCTAAAATATATGAAAGTCTAATGTTTATCAGTACATTACAGAAAATAAGGAACTTTATCACAATATGCTAATTTTTTGAGAAGGACCTGTGTATATATATATATATATATATATATATATATATAAAAGAAAAAACCACAGGCGGCACCACCTAGCGTACAAAGTGGGTGCAAAGTCCAAGCATGGCAGCAGGTGCTTACCCAATCGTAGAGTTGAAAAAATTGGACTGCACTCCAAGCGTATCCTCAAACAATATGTGTTTATTCACCCATATATGGCAAAGCGACGTTTCGGCTCCAACTGAGCCTTTCTCAAGCTTGAGAAAGGCTCAGTTGGAGCCGAAACGTCGCTTTGCCATATATGGGTGAATAAACACATATTGTTTGAGGATACGCTTGGAGTGCAGTCCAATTTTTTCAACTATATATATATATATATATATATATATATATATACACGTGGAAATGGGGCAGCACTCCTTCTATGTTGCGGCGGGGGCCTGTGTTGAACCCTTGAGTCTTTATATACAGTTGCAAGAAAAAGTATGTGAACCCTTTGGAATGATATGGATTTCTGCATAAATTGGTCATAAAAACGTGATCTGAGCTTCATCTAAGTCACAACAATAGACAATCACATTCTGCTTAAACTAATAACACACAAAGAATTAAATGCTACCATGTTTTTATTGAACACACCATGTAAACATTCCCAGTGCAGGTGGAAAAAGTATGTGAACCCCTAGACTAATTACATCTCCAAGAGCTAATTGGAGTGAGGTGTCAGCCAACTGGAGTCCATTCAATGAGATTAGATTGGAGGTGTTGTTTACAGCTGCCCTGCCCTATAAAAAACACACACCAGTTCTGGGTTTGCTTTTCACAAGAAGCATTGCCTGATGTGAATGATGCCTCGCACAAAAGAGCTCTCAGAAGACCTACAATTAAGAATTGTTGACTTGCATAAAGCTGGAATGGGTTATAAAAGTATCTCCAAAAGCCTTGCTGTTTAGTCAACGGTGAGACAAATTGTCTATAAATGGAGAAAGTTCAGGACTTAATGTCTAGTCTGAACAGGCTGCAAGACTGGGATTGGAAATGACAGAGGGGCGTGTACTTTTAAACATGCATCAATTGGTGATTAATTAATTATGTGATGTATACACTTTTACACTTTTGCACTTTGTAATTCACTTGTCTTGAGAAAGGTTCTATTACAGCCTGAAGTCTGGAACGCATAGACATCACCAGACGCTGGGTTTTATCCCTGCTGATGCTCTGCCAGGCCTCTACTGCAACTGTCTTCAGTTCCTGCTTGTTCTTGGGGCATTTTCCCTTCAGTTTTGTCTTCCATAGAATGTTGTTCCAGAACTGTGAAGGCTTTTTTAGATGTCGTTTGGCAAATTCTAATCTGGCCTTCCTGTTTTTGAGGCTCACCAATGGTTTACATCTTGTGGTGAACCCTCTGTATTCACTCTGGTGAAGTCTTCTCTTGATTGTTAACTTTGACACACATACACCTACCTCCTGGAGAATGTTCTTGCTCATGTTTTCTTCACCAGGGAAAGAATTCTTTGGTCATCCACCACAGTTGTTTTCCTGGTCTTTTGCTGTTGCTGAGCTCACCTTCTTTTTAGGAATGTTCCAAACAGTTGTTTTGGCTACGCTTAATGTTTTTTCTATCTCTCTGATGGGTTTGTTTTGTTTTTTCAGCCTAATGATGGCTTGCTTAACTGATAGTGACAGCTCTTTAGATGTCACCTTGAGAGTTGACAGCAACAGATTCCAAATGCAAAGAGCACACTTGAAATGAACTCTGGACCTTTTATCTGCTTATTGTAATTGGGATAATGAGGGAATAACACACACCAGGCCATGGAACAGCTGAGAAGCCAATTGTCCCATTATTTTTGGTCCCTTAACAAGTGAGAGGCCTATATGCAAACTGTTGTAATTCCTGCACCGTTCACCAACAGCATATATAACACCCTTCTTCTCTCCATCTCAGATTCATTTGGAGAAAGGTCTTTATGTTGACCGAAACCTTACAGCCTGTTTGGGCCTGATACCACGCTTATCCGCTTATGCTAAAGAGGGATATACAGTATAGGGGGAGCTGGTGTAAGAGAAGGCTGTTTCAATTGCCCACAGCAACCAATCAGATTCCACCTTTCATTTTTCAATACTCTTTTGGAAATTGAAAGGATCAATCTGGTTGGTTGCTATAGGCAACTAAGCCACTTTTTCTTTACATCAGTTTTGATAAATCTCCTTCATAATCTTTGCATATGGACTACCTACTCTGTATCTACCAAAGTTGGTTGTGGGGCTTGGCTTAACACGGGGCGGAGCAAGACGGATCTGTCCTGACACACAATGAAAGTCAATGGGGACGGGTGCCTTTTCTCTGACACAATAGAAAACGGATCTGTCCCCCATTGACTTTCAATGGTGTTCATGACGGATCCGTCATGGCTTTAGAAGACATAATACAACCGGATCCGTTCATGACGGATGCATGCGGTTGTATTATTGTAACGGAAGCATTTTTCAGATCCATGATGGATCCGCAAAAAAACGCTAATGTGAAAGTAGCCTGGGTTAAAATAAAAATGCAGCATGTCCTGTCTTTTGTTTTTTTTTCACTCAAGAAGGACTACATAGAATTTAATGGGTCTGTGCTAAAAAAAAACTAAACAAAAACTCAGGTTGTGCATTTTGTTGCACACAGGAGTTGCCTATTCAAGTCAATGGGTCATTGATAAAATGTGAACCACACTGAGGAGCAGCCTGTTTTTTCAGTAATGGTTTCCAGGAGATACTGTTATCCTTCAGATTTTCTTCACACGTGTGAAAAACACATGAAAGCTGATGACTAAAAATGAGTAAGTTGATTCTAAATGAATCGTGTTTTTCTTGAATTTCCCCAAAATTAGGATTCCAGCCAAAACTGAATCTTTTGCATTTCAATGCTGATGAATCTCCCCAAATGGTGACCACCATTAACAGGTCAGAAGACATCAATAATTTTTGGGCCATGTTTTAATAAAAAATAAAAAAATAAATCAGAGGTGTGTTATGATACAGAGTGTTACCACCAGCTGCCATCCGTTTATCCATGTAAAGTATGATACGGTATATATTTTGCTGTCGCTTTGACATTACTAATGCCGTCTTGGCATTAAAGGGTTTGAAAAGGGTTGGATACAGTCCTAGAAGACCTCTGAGGGTCATACTTGACTTTTCAGGACAAATGGGGTACTTTCGATTCAGGTGGAATTTATTTGCTACTGAATCAAATTGCAATTTGGCTCTATTATGAACCTTTTTCAAGATGTTAGAGCCGAAACGCGTCACAGATTTGTACTAATGTGACAATAAAAGAAGATACTTATTAGTCTACGTAGTCATCAGTGAGTGCTAGTCTTACATATGCTACAAGGGTCATACAACATTAGGCCTCATGCACACGACCGTTGTTGTGGTCCGCATCCGAGCTACATTTTTTGCTCCATGTGCTGTCCCCATCCGTTGCACCGTTCCGTGGCCCCGCAAAAAAAATATAGCATGTGCTATTCTTGTCTGTTTTGCAGACAAGAATAGGCATTTCTACAATGGGCCACCCGTTCCGTAAATTGCGGAAGGCACGGTCGTGTGCATGAGGCCTTACAGTTACATTGTTGGCCAGCGGTCTCTGCTGCTCCGGTTACTTCTCCAGGAGACGCAGACCAGCCTCCTACTGTATCCTTCTACTTGGCAGGCCCGGCTTTTGAGCTTGATTGGCTGCTACCTGTTTGCCGGAAAAGCCTCACCTCCTCTGCTCATAGGGAGCTCCCTCTGGGTCTAAAAGGGCCAAAGCATGCACAGCCTAATCTTCACCAGCCAATGACTGGCAACCCTTTGGTACTCAAGACACCTTCCCCTGTGGGAATGTGCCTGAGCAATAGGTTTCCTAGCTTGCTGGTGTCCTGCAGGAATGTGCTTTTTTTGTTTTTTTTATCTACTTTTTATCAGTTTACTAGATTCTGACCACTGTCTGCCTGCCCTGAACTCATATTGTTTATCAGATTGCTTCTACTCTTCCTGCCCTGACCTTGGCCTATACCTGACCACAGCATGACCCATTGGTGCTGTACACCAATGTCTCTCTATACCCGTGGGTCAGCTGTCAGTGACACAGAGACTACTTCAGGAGTTTTCGGCCTAGTGGTTCCTTTACAGCAAGGTCCAGATCCATGTTCCCAAGTCCAAGGGTGAAAACCAGGGGACTACCAGGACAATGCCCTTAGAAGTAGCCCAAATCCAATTCTGTTGGTTGACATATTGGTTCCACGCTCACTGCCATAACAAATACCCTATGCAGCGCTCCTTTCTCAAAAGCTATTTATACTGACTATGGGAAAGAAGGATGGGGCTGATCTAAATTGGGTCTGTTCACATTTGCCTTTATAGTTCTCGCTGCCACTGTGGCTATTATGCCTTTGTAGACTTCACTGCATAGACTGAGGTTTAGGCCTCATGCACACTGCCGTTGTGCGGCCGTTCCGTGCATTGGCGACAGCAATTTTCGGTCCCCAAAGCACAGGCAACATCCGTGCGTTGGCCGGGACGAATTGAGACCCATTCAACTTGAATGGGTCCGTGATCTGTCCGCACTGTAAAAAAGTAAAAAAAATTTGCGGTGCGGAGGCACGGACAGAAACGCAACAGAAGCACAAGTGAATGGGTCCGCATCCTGTACAGTAAAGGTAAAATTCAGTGTTAAAGGGGTTGTCTCACTTCAGCAAATGGCATTTATCATGTAGAGAAAGCACTCACAATGATTGTCCATGTTGCCTCCTTTGCTGGCTGAATAAAGTTTTCCATTCCATTATACACTGCTTATTTCCAGGGGTTATGATCACCCTGCAATCCTGCAGCGGTGGTCGCGCTTGCATACTACAAGAAAAAGTGTTATGAGCACTCCTGCAGTCCCAGCCACCAGAGAGGCTGGTGCTTTTTCCTATAATCTGCAAGTGCGACGATTGGGCCGCACGGGCAACACATGAGTTACGGTGGGCCGATGGGGGTAGTAGTTCATTTACTCACGGTTAGCAGAGCCTCCCTGGGCCGGCAGTGCAGTGGAGGGAAGGACAGCACTAATCCTCCGGGGCACTCTCTATTGTAGGGAACACCAGCCAGATGGAAGTTGAGGTTTCCTTGATGGTATAGGTGTTTAAGGTGTTTTGGTGGCTGGGCCCCTGTGTTCGTGATGCCAGCACCGTAAGTTGCAAATGTTGAGAGTAGTAGTAGAAAGGATGAGGAGTTAGTTGTTGTAAAACAGTTGAACATTTACCGAATCAATGGTTTCAAGACAGTTCATTTATATATCAAAGGTAATAATCCAGATGTTAGTTTAGCTGGAATTCCTTAATACAGGTCTGGAAATTGTCAGTTGAGGAGTTCTCTTAATACTTTGGCTTTAACAGGTAGAATGACAATTCTTGCTTAAGTAGTTTTGCACTAAGTCCACTTTCTAGCACTCAGGTACTAAATATAATGTTTTCCTATTTATCTTGAGCAATCCAATAAGGGCGTTCTCCCTTGTGACAGGCAAACTCTCTGTTACATTATTTAATGCAGGATGCTCTCCTGAAATATTCAGGTTCACTATGTTTCCAGAAGGCATTTAGTGAAAAAGAACAATTCCCCTGGCTATAACTCCTAGCTCTTGGTAAGAGCTGTTCCTGCTCTCTGGATTTAGGAGAGGTTCACCCACTGGAGCCTGGAGCCTTGTTGTATGTCCAGGGTGGGTAGGAGATGGTGAGACCTCAACCAAGCTTCGCCAGTTCGTGGGGTCTGCAGTGCTTACTGTATCAAGTGGAGTGCCTGGAGTCCTCGGGAAGCGCTAGGAGCATCCATCGGCGGAGGTACCCGGTCGGGGTGCTAGGAGATCCGTTACAGAAACCATCCAAAAATGACCCCATTTTAGAAAGTACACCGCTCAAGGTATGCAAAACTGATTTTACAAACTTTGTTAACTCTTTAGATGTTCCACAAGAATTAATTGAAAATTTAGATGAAATTTCTGAATTTCACTTTTTTGGCATATTTTACATTTTAGGAGTTAACAGCTAAATATTTATTACCCTGATTCTGCGGTTAACAAAAACACCCCACATGTGATCGTAAACTGCTGTACAGGCACACGGCAGGACACAGTAGGACAGGCACGCCATATTGTTTTTGGATGGCAGATTTAGCTGAACTGGTTTACAGATGCCATGTCCCATTTGAAGCCCCCCTGATGCACCCCTACAGTAGAAACTCAAAAAGTGACCACATTTTGGAAACTACGGGATAAGGTGACAGTTTAATTGGTACTATTTGGGGTACATATGATGTTTAATTACTCTATATTACGTTTTTTGTGAGGCTACCACGGACCGCCGGGCCCCTGCAGTGATCGTGCGCGCACCACTCCGGTGCCCACGTGATCACCATAATGTACTATTACATCAAATTGCGGGAAAGCAGTGGTTCCCATGACGTAGTAGTACGTCATAGGTCGGGAAGGGGTTAAGTTTATCCCGGTCACTTGTGCTTGTGAAGTCCCTTGGCTAGACTCAGCTGTAATGTTACAAAAGAATGGCCAGCTCACAAGAAGTTAATTATACAATTTAATCCCAACCTATAAAATTAAGCCAAGTGTTGGCTAATTATACATATACATACATATACGTTGTTATGCTGACATAGATATACCATATGGCAGCATGCAATTAAATGTATTATTAGAGCCAAGACTTGACAATAAAAGTTAATACATAAAAATATAAAAAATAACAATTAATAAATGATCACGGTCCCTCCTTTGTACTAAGCTGCGGAGCTCTCGCAGCTTACTCTATAATGTATGGACTGCAGCCCTACGTTTTTTTTCTTTTTCAATTTTCCTATTAGTGTATTTTCCTTGAGTTGCTAGAGTATTCTATTGAACATATGCGAGTGTTCAATGTCTCAATTCACACTAATGTGTGCGTTAGATAGTCAACAGTGGTGATGTGCGAGTCCACTTACATATCCGGACAGTTCGCCCCCTTTTGATGTAACAGGTGATTTTATTTTGCAGCGCTTATGCGCTTCTTACCCAATACAGGTGGTGTCTGCACGGTGGAGTCTAATGGCATACGGTTCAGATGTCAGCCGCTCCACGGATAGTCTCCGGCCGTCGATGACACTGCGCGCCTGCGCAGTATGATGTTCCGGATGCCGACTGCTCAGCTGTAATCTTCACTAGACTTGCTTTATATTGATACATAGACTTACTGTCTTGTGTTGGGCTGCTGTGACTCCTTGGTCTGTCATCTCCAGGCACGATCAGGGCCCAGAGGAAAGAAAGGCAGCTACATTGTGGAACATGCCTGTTCTCCTCCCCCATTAACTTCTTTCTCCTCTCTCTCGAACTAACTACTTCACTTCCTGTTCTAGCACACCCCACGCTATATATATTATGTGGCGCCAGCACCACCTAGGGGCGAATAAATGTAATGACAATGCCAGCCTGATATTAGGAAATACAATACATTAAATACAATAAATATGCCAAAGTTTAAAGTGACAAGTCATAGACAGCCATTTTCAGCTACGTTGGAAGTCGAGAGAGGAAGTGACACAGAAATGAAACGGCTGTACCAGTAAGGGTCCATTCACACGTCCGTAGAATGTGTCCACACCGGTTCCGGACAATTATCCGGAACGGGGGCGGACGCATTCATTCTCTATGAGGCTGGAATGGATGCGGACAGCACACAGTGTGCTGTCCGCATCCGCATTTACGGAGAACGGCCCAGAACTTACTGTCCCTGGCTACGGAAAAAATAGAACATGTCCTATTCTTGCGGACAAGAATAGGCAGTTTTATGGGGGTGCCAGCCGGGTGTATTGCGGATCCGTAATACACTACGGACGTGTGAGTTGACCCTTATTCTATAAAGTCTCCAGAGTACCATCTAAAATCACGTTGGAAAGCACAGGGTTAAAACGTGGATGCAGATGTCCCCCCACCCTGACAGCTGATGTCGGAGCTCAGTGTTTAAGACACTCCATACAGATAGCGCACTGTAATCCTGCCATCGATCTCTCGCTTCTCATCGTTCCTGGCCAAGTAGATAGTTCTTCCTGACAGGTGAACAGAGGCGCAACGCTCTGCTGCTGACAGGTATTGATCAAAGATATTTGTTGGGCCTTGTCAATAAGGAGGTGACAATGGGGACATCCCTTGCCCACGGAGAGACGGCTTCGCTCCTGATGAAGTTGGATGACAGCTTTGTGCTCAGAGATGAGGCTTAAAAGACTTTAATAAACGCTGTGTGTGAAATGATACGGCTGTAGATTCTGCTCCTGATTTTCCCGGCACGCGCTCTGATTAATGATATCCATTAAACAAGAACACAAAGATAAATTTATTTACTATTATTTGTTGGGAGGCCTCAGAGCGGCAATAAGAAGCTTTGCAAATAAATGGAATCCCTATTTCTTGCCCATTTCGTCTGTCAGTGACACTGTCACCATGTAAATTTGTCTTCAGCCGGAGATGGCACAATACAAAAGCAACAGAGGGTTACGAAGCAAATTACAAGTCAAGAGATACTACACAAAAAGCCTGACATGCTTGGTTAAAGAAATGAGATTTCATCAAGATCTTATGCAAGCCATCGACTAAGCCCCTAATGGGTAGGACTCATTGGATACCAACATGCCCCATACTTTGTTCCTATAGGAGATAAGCCAAAATAAGGTCCAGTTCACACCATATTTTTGAATCCTGTAAAGAGATCCTGATAGTTATTGACTCAAGACTGGTGTTTCACATAAAAAACTCTGCTGGTGGAAGATCTGAGAGGAGCACGCCTATTAATACATTTGTCAGTTCTGTCTCTGTCCATGCGCCATAACAGAAGATCACTCCAGCCAGAAGCTAGAGTAGATTTCTGATATGGAAGGAGTCAGTTTCTGGAACACATGTTGTTACATACAGGGCATCTGTCAGCAGTTTTGTACTTATGACACTTGCTGACCTGTTATATGTGTGCTCGACAGCCGAAGGCATCTGTGTTGGTCCCATTATGCAGGGGTGTAATGATGGTGGTTGCAGATGTTGCAACCGCAAATGGGCTATTCACAAATGAAGTGGGTGGGAAGAGCCTGATCTAACATCATTTGTGAATAGTACTAGTAGTAGGCGCTGGGGCCTGATAAATTCTGGACCAACCACATGTGATGCAGCTGAGATGAGCCCTCTGACGGGGCCCAGCACTGTCACCAGCAGAGCGCTCATCTGCATCACATGCGGTGGGTCCAGAATTTATCAGGCCCCAGCGCTGCCGTACTAGTATTATTCACAAATGATGTTAAATGTGAGAGAAGACTGGGGGCAGTGGGGGTGTTCTGCCCAGCTGGGTTTGAATTTAATTCTATTTCACGTCAGCCAGGTTTTACTATTACTAGTTATTAGTTTGGTAATAGCACCATCTAGAGGTCTTAAAAATGTACTACACCTTGTTTTTCTGTTAATAAAGATTATTGTATTGTGGGACTGTAATGCGTCCTGGGAAAGAGAAGCCCAGTCTCCAGGTTACATCACATCAGCAGTGCTGTCACCTGCATATCTCCTTTTCAAACCCTACAATCCTTGTACAGCATATTTGGTAAGAATTCTACCTTTGTTTCAGGGACATTATATATGCAGTGCTGTTTAGCTAGTTTAGGGTACTTTCACACTTGCGTTTTTATTTTCCGGCATAGAGTTCCGTCACAGGGGCTCTATACCGGAAAATAACTGATCAGGCATATCCCCATGCATTCTGAATGGAGAGTAATCCGTTCAGTTTGCATCAGGATGTCTTCAGTTCAGTCGTTTTGACTGATCAGGCAAAAGAGAAAACCGTAGCATGCTACGGTTTTATCTCCGGCGAAAAAAACTGAAGACTTGCCTGAATGACGGATCCGGCATTTTTTTCCATAGGAATGTATTAGTGCCGGATCCGGCATTCAAAATACCGGAATGCCGGATCCGTCCTTCCGGTCTGCGCATGCGCAGACCTTTAAAAATGAAAAAAAAAAAAACGGATCCGTTTTGCCTGATGACACCGGAAAAACGGATCCGGTATTGCAATGCATTTTTCTGACTGATCAGGCATTCTGATCAGGCAACGGAACTGCCTGCCGGAATCAAACAACGCAAGTGTGAAAGTACCCTTAAAGTATTACTCAGGAAGTTGTAACTGTTAGATGCTAGACAAAACACAATACGGGCATATATTCCCTTACCGGCTCTATCAGGGAACCATGGTGTTTGAAAAGCTGACGGCGTGTCACGGTGAGCAGAGACTCCTGAATCAAAAATTGAGAAAAAAACAGCACTGCTGTGTTCAAAACTGGTCACTTTATTTGTAGAAAAAAATATAAACACTCAAGTAGTAAAAAACATCTCCTTCTGAAGTTTTTTGCTGTTTGAGCGTTAATTTTTTTCTACAAATAAAGTGACCAGTTTGGAACACGGCGGTGCAGTTTTTTTTCTCAATGTTAGACGCTAGATATGCATTCCTATGTATAGGCAGCCATTTTGGACATATACTCTCTCTGTTAATGTAATATTACTGTACATGCCATTCTATATGTTTTACTTATACAAGCTATTTGTATTCTAATAGTTTTACCAATCTCAATTACTCCTGTTTTGCCAATAAACAAGTTAGACTACAGAGAACAGTCCTCTTATTTGGAAGACAGGAATGGTTTATACTGAATGTCAGACTGCACACTGTGTGAACATGTATGAAGACAGAACAGGGGGACATTACTGGGGGCAGTGGGAGACATTACTGGGCGAAGTGGGGGACATTACTGGGGCAGTGAAAGGACACTACGGAAGGCGCTCTAGGGATATTACTGTGGGTGCAAGAGGTACATTAGTGGGGGGATATTTTTATTACCAGAGAACAGATGGTGCAACTGGGCCTGGCAGGGGTGGGGTGTTGGGTCCTTCTAAAGTTTGTCTTGGTGCCCGTAGAACTCTAGTTATGTCAATGCTCATATGTGTTTGCATTGCTAAGAAAAATTATGTTTTAATTTATGCAAATGAGCCTCTAGGAGCAAAGGGGGTGTTACCATTACACCTAGAGACTTCACTTTCTCTGCCACTGCTGCACTTTCACTGACAGGGCCAGGCATGCTGTCAATCAAAGTGGAGAAAGTGCGGCAGTGTCAGAGAAAGCGGATCCTCTAGGTGTAATGGTAACGCCCCCGTTGCTCCTAGAGACTCGTTTGCTCATATTAAAACATCATGTTTCTCAGCAATGCGGGCACATATGAACATGGGAGCAACACAGATGCCTTCAGCTGCCAAGTGCACATGTAACAGGTCAGCAAGTAGCATAGGTACAAAACTGCTGACAGATGCCCTTTAATTGAATTGGGCACATACGCCGCACCCATTTTTCTTGAAAGTGGCGGGAGTGTCGGAAAAAGCAAAAAACAAAAAATTTTGTTACAAAATGGTACTTGCAACAAAATGTGTCCCCTTTCTATTCCAAAAAAACTGGTGTACACTGTTAATACATGACCTCTGTTTTCTGGCATGATTTTGCCGTGCGGTTTTGCAGGTGAAAGAATCGTTTTCTTGCAAACTTATCTAACAACAATGAAATCTCCCACTTTTTCAGACGTCTCAGGGTCCAGCCACACGGTCAGGTTTCCTGCTGCAGTTTTGGAAGCCAAAATCAAGAGTGAATTCAAACAACAGAAGCTGCATCTGTCCTGTATACTTTCTCTCCTTTTATGATCCGCTCCTGGTTTTGGCTTCCAAAACTGCAGCAGGAAACCTGACAGAGCGGCCGCACCCATTCAACACTTTTCTACAGCGGCACAATAGAAGCTTTGCTCCTTGCTAATGTCATTTCTACCCATTTCTGACATGTACAGCAATATACAACCTTGTGCAGACGGTCTGCCCTGTATGTCTCGTGTGCGGTGTGCTAGGTCACACAGCGCATTAGATACTGTATGATCCCTCAGATTGGTGCACACCATCCACATAACTGTGTCCCAGTGGGTACTAGGTCGTGCACGTAGGGCACTTACACCATGTGGCTTCAGCCATGTTTCTTATTCAGTTTATGCCGGATTTGAAGTTGTGTGTGCCAAATTTACTACAGTCAAAGAAAAATGTACCACATCTGATGTAGGCAGATCAAAATTGACAGAAGGTGGGACAACAGAAGTAGGAAGGGCAGTAATGTCACAGTGCAGCACAATATACTGCCCCGGCAGAACCAAATACCACAGTGCAGCGCAATATACTGCCCCAGCAGAACCAATACCACAGTGCAGCGCAATATACTGCCCCAGCAGAACCAAATACCACAGTGCAGCAGAATATACTGCCCCAGCAGAACCAAATACCACAGTGCAGCACAATATACTGCCCCAGCAGAACCATATACCACAGTGCAGCACAATATACTGCCCCAGCAGAACCAAATACCACAGTGCAGCAGAATATACTGCCCCAGCAGAACCAAATACCATAGTGTAGCACAATATACTGCCTCAGCAGAACCAAATACCACAGTGCAGCAGAATATACTGCCCCAGCAGAACCAAATACCATAGTGTAGCACAATATACTGCCCCAGCAGAACCAAATACCATAGTGCAGCACAATATACTGCCCCAGCAGAACCAAATACCACAGTGCAGCACAATATACTGCCCCAGCAGAACCAAATACCATAGTGCAGCACAATATACTGCCCCAGCAGAACCAAATACCACAGTGCAGCACAATATACTGCACCAGCAGAACCAAATACCATAGTGCAGCACAATATACTGCCCCAGCAGAAGCAAATACCACAGTGCAGCACAATATACTGCCCCAGCAGAACCAAATACCACAGTGTAGCACAATATACTGCCCCAGCAGAACCAAATACCATAGTGCAGCACAATATACTGCCCCAGCAGAACCAAATACCACAGTGCAGCACAATATACTGCCCCAGCAGAACCAAATACCACAGTGCAGCACATATACTGCCCCAGCAGAACCAATACTACAGTGTAGCACAATATACTGCCCCAGCAGAACCAAATACTACAGTGTAGCACAATATACTGCCCCAGCAGAACCAAATACCACAGTGTAGCACAATATACTGCCCCAGCAGAACCAAATACCACAGTGTAGCACAATATACTGCCCCAGCAGAACCAAATACCATAGTGCAGCACAATATACTGCCCCAGCAGAAGCAAATACCACATTGCAGCACAATATACTGCCCCAGCAGAACCAAATACCACAGTGCAGCACAATATACTGCCCCAGCAGAACCAGATACCACAGTGCAGCACAATATACTGCCCCAGCAGAACCAAATACCACAGTGCAGCACAATATACTGCCCCAGCAGAACCAAATACCATAGTGCAGCACAATATACTGCCCCAGCAGAACCAAATACCACAGTGCAGCACAATATACTGCCCCAGCAGAACCAAATACCATAGTGCAGCACAATATACTGCCCCAGCAGAAGCAAATACCACATTGCAGCACAATATACTGCCCCAGCAGAACCAAATACCACACTGCAGCACAATATACTGCCCCAGCAGAACCAAATACCACAATGCAGCACAATATACTGCCCCGGCAGAACCAAATACCACACTTCAGCACAATATACGGCCCCAGCAGAACCAAATACCACAGTGCAGCACAATATACTGCCCCAGCAGAACCAAATACCATAGTGCAGCACAATATACTGCCCCAGCAGAACCAAATACCATAGTGCAGCACAATATACTGCCCCAGCAGAACCAAATACCATAGTGCAGCACAATATACTGCCCCAGCAGAACCAAATACCACAGTGCAGCACAATATACTGTCCAAGCAGAACCAAATACCATAGTGCAGCACAATATACTGCCCCAGCAGAACCAAATACCACAGTGCAGCACAATATACTGCCCCAGCAGAACCAAATACCATAGTGCAGCACAATATACTGCCCCAGCAGAACCAAATACCACAGTGCAGCACAATATACTGCCCCAGCAGAACCAAATACCACAGTGCAGCACAATATACTGCCCAGCAGAACCAAATACCACAGTGCAGCACAATATATTGCCCCAGCAGAACCAAATACCACAGTGCAGCACAATATATTGCCCCAGCAGAACCAAATACCACAGTGCAGCACAATATACTGCCCCAGCAGAACCAAATACCATAGTGCAGCACAATATACTGCCCCAGCAGATGCAAATACCACATTGCAGCACAATATACTGCCCCAGCAGAACCAAATACCACAGTGCAGCACAATATACTGCCCCAGCAGAACCAGATACCACAGTGCAGCACAATATACTGCCCCAGCAGAACCAGATACCACAGTGCAGCACAATATACTGCTCCAGCAGAACCAAATACCACAGTGCAGCACAATATACTGCCCCATCAGAACCAAATACCATAGTGCAGCACAATATACTGCCCCAGCAGAACCAAATACCACAGTGCAGCACAATATACTGCCCCAGCAGAACCAAATACCACACTGCAGCACAATATACTGCCCCAGCAGAACCAAATACCACAATGCAGCACAATATACTGCCCCGGCAGAACCAAATACCACACTTCAGCACAATATACTGCCCCAGCAGAACCAAATACCACAGTGCAGCACAATATACTGCCCCAGCAGAACCAAATACCATAGTGCAACACAATATACTGCCCCAGCAGAACCAAATACCACAGTGCAGCACAATATACTGCCCCAGCAGAACCAAATACCACAGTGCAGCACAATATACTGCCCCTGCAGAACCAAATACCATAGTGCAGCACAATATACTGCCCCAGCAGAACCAAATACCACAGTGCAGCACAATATACTGCACCAGCAGAACCAAATACCATAGTGCAGCACAATATACTGCCCCAGCAGAAGCAAATGCCACATTGCAGCACAATATACTGCCCCAGCAGAACCAAATACCACACTGCAGCACAATATACTGCCCCAGCAGAACCAAATACCACAATGCAGCACAATATACTGCCCCGGCAGAACCAAATACCACACTTCAGCACAATATACTGCCCCAGCAGAACCAAATACCACAGTGCAGCAAAATATACTGCCCCAGCAGAACCAAATACCACACTTCAGCACAATATACTGCCCCAGCAGAACCAAATACCACAGTGCAGCAAAATATACTGCCCCAGCAGAAGCAAATGCCACACTGCAGCACAATATACTGCCCTAGCAGAATCAAATACCACAGTACAGCACAATATGCTGCCCCAGAAGAACCAAATACCACAGTGTAGCACAATATACTGCCCCAACAGAACCAAATACCACAGTGCAGCACAATATACTGCCACAGCAGAACAAATACCACAGTGCAGCACAATATACTGCCCCAGCAGAACCAGATACCACAGTGCAGAACAATATACTGCCCCAGCAGAACCAAATACCACAGTGCAGCACAATATACTGCCCCAGCAGAACCAAATACCACAGTGCAGCACAATATACTGCCCCAGCAGAGCCAGATACCACAGTGCAGAACAATATACAGCCCCAGCAGAACCAAATACCATAGTGCAGCACAATATACTGCCCCAGCAGAACAAGATACCACAGTGCAGCACAATATACTGCCTCAGCAGTACCAAATACCACAGTGCAGCACAAAATACTGCCACCTGTGTCACAGTATGAAACTGTATCGTCCTGAGTACAGCAATACAGTAGAATTTTGGAGACCACCTGAGGCTTCTGATCAGGTGCATGAGTGCCTAATGCTCCTAAATTAGTTAATGCTGAGAGTATTAGATCTTTATGTACCCGGCTGGCGGCCAAGTGGAATGCTTGGGTGTTCTTCTGGGAAATTTCCCTGTACGGTCTATGGCCAGTCCACCCATGATTAATAGACACAAAATTTTGCAGGTAAAAGGCAGCTTTAACCACAAAACCAATAACAACCAATGTGTCATCTTGGTTTGTGTGGCATTCAGCCGCATTGCTTCCTCCTGTTGTCCACTCCAGGATGTCTTAATATATACAGTACTTTTAATATTCATTTATTTATCAAAGGCAAAACTTAAAGGAAGTGCAAATTGCTGGAACAAATGTAAGGTTACTCACTGCAAGCCTTAAAAGAAATTTTAAAACATTAGACAATTTCAAATGCATGACATTTATAAAGAACCTTATGCCGTTTAATAAATTAGAAGCAATTCTTGCTAATTGCCTTTTCCAATTTCATTGGTACAAAATATGCCACTACTAATTGTTATTAAAGGGGTTATCCCGCGAATTTAAAACTTTTATTTTTTTTATACTCATCTGCTTTTCTGGAGGACGTTCTACCCTTTCTGTGGATGAGCAGTAGCTCACACGCGGCAATCAAGCACATGTATCTCCGAGGATGCACTGGAATTAGCTCTTCCTAATTACTTCCTTCCCCCACACACAATCCCAATAATACTTATGATATGTAACGTCCCCTCAATTCTCCACTATCTAGAGAAAGATACTATACTTTTCTATAAATTTAAAAGAATACACAGAAGAATGATTGATAGACCTTTGAGCTGTTTCACCTGGGAGCAAGGATGTTACTGTGCATGTAGGTCCCACTCTGAATGCAGGAGAAGTTGAAACAGAAGAAGAAACAGCAGGGGGCGTTAGAAAGGAAAATGTGATGTATATAAAAAGAAAAA
Source organism: Bufo gargarizans (assembly GCF_014858855.1). Lineage (NCBI taxonomy): Eukaryota > Metazoa > Chordata > Amphibia > Anura > Bufonidae > Bufo > Bufo gargarizans. The sequence continues at coordinate 146,641 of NW_025334668.1, read as the reverse complement.
TATTTTTATTGCATGTATATTGCAATAATAATTAATTCAAAGTAATATATATATATATATATATATATATATATATATACAGTATATACACTTTCCATAGCCACGAAGCTAAATTAGTGGCTCAGTGGCTAGTCCTGTTGCCTTGTCTGATCAAGGGCAACATTTACCATATTTTTTCCCTATAAGACATATTTTTCAGTAGACCTCAAGTTAGACCAGCAATCAGACCCCCCAATGTTAATAAAACCCTCAATCAGACCTCAGATCAGACCCCCAGTGTTAATAAGACCCCAATAAGACCTCAAATCACACCCACAATATAAATAAGACACACAATCAGACCTCAAATAAGAGCCCCAATATAAATAAGACTCCCATTCAGACTTCAGATGAGACCCCCATACATCAAATGAGATCCCTATACCTCAGACGAGACCCCCATGCCTCAGATTAGTCCCCCATGCCTCAGATCAGACCCCTATGCCTCAGATCAGCCCCCGTGCTTCAGATCAGACCCCCCCAGGCCTCAGTTCAGGCCCCATGTGCAGCGTACTGGACACCCTAGGGGTGATGTGTGGTGAGTGGGCTGAGTGAGTGAGCCTTTCTGTTCTTAATTTTGGTGGGGCAGCCTGTAGCTTAGAAACTCTTCACCTAATGCAAAGGTGATTAAAACCTGATAGACGGCAGTTATCTTCCTTCACCAATAGTCTATAGTTTAGTGATCCAACAACCCAAGGGCGATCTCCCTCATGGCAGGCAAACTCTCTGCTTCATTATTTGAAAAGGTTGCGGAAGGGTAATTTACAGTATAGGATCAGACACAGAGACAAGCCTGTCTTCTCTCCTTCCTCCTAACTCCCAACTTCTAATCTCCCCTTCACTTCCTGTGGCTGCACTATATAAATGGCGTGATGCAGACCTCTAGTGGTGGAAATATGTAATGCATGTTACCAGCCTGTAATATGGATTTAGCAGCATAGACAAAGGAATAGTGCAAAATGACATCATACAATATATAACTATTTGGAGTGGACCATACACACATATGTGGGACACTACACATGCCTCAGATCTGCCCCCGTGCCTTAGATTAGCCCCCATGCCTTAGATAAGCCCCCATGCCTCAGATCAGCCACCATACTTAAGATCAGCCCCAGCCTTAGATTAGCCCCCATGCCTCAGATCAGCCCCTAGCCTCAGAGCACATAAAAAAAAATCAACTTACCTCTCCTGCTCCGGACACTGCTGCTTATCACATCCAGTGCTCTCTCTTCTTCTTCCTGCCGTCGGCTGTGCTGTTACCCGACACACACAATGTGACGTCACAGAGCTTCCTCATGCTGAGCGCAGTCACAGCACAGCCGACGGCAGAGAACCAGGAAGCAATGAGTACAGAGCAGAGGGAGCGCTGCATTCACCGCTTCCCAGTCCTCCTGTACTAATGAGCGCTTCCATAAAGCGCTCAATAGTATTCACCCCATAAGATGCATTGACATTTTTCTCCCACTTTAGGGGGAAGAAAGTGCGTCTTATGGGGTGAAAAATATTGTACATAGAGTATGAAGGTTCTCCTCATGTTTGTATGGGGTCCCTCCAAAAACATACAGATAGATGAATTTTGATTCAATGAGTAGGGGGTGATGCCGATCTCTGTACAGCACTGTGGAATATGCAAGCACTATGGTAGTCACTTACTAGTCTGAATTACGCCTAAATTAGGAGTATTTCAGGAGCAGATGGTGGCACCCCGCTCACGCCAGGTCTAAAATTGAGGACCTGGTGTGTGCGGGAAAGGGGACAGGTCGGCAGGCCCGTCTCATTCATAATTTTCTATGCCTGGTTTAGGTGTAGAAAATGGTCTGAATGCAAGACAGCAAAGAAGTTGTCTTACATTTAGAAGTGGCGCTGGATACGCAGAATTTATGGAGAGGCCGGTGCTTCTTCATAACTTGAGCAGATCCTCCGCCAGCTTAGGGCTTAAAGGGAACCTGTCATCAACCTTATGCTGCCCATACTAACGGCAGCATAGAGTAGAGACAGGTGAGTTTTAAAAGTGTCATTTAAAAGTTAAAAAAAAGTGGTTGCCGAGAACCAACATCACAATCATTGCAGACTGGGCCTGGAAAAGAGTCACGGCCACCTGGGAAGAGTCCTGGTTATTAAAGACTTCCTGCTCTCCTGCCCACCTGCTGATGACTGACAGTCTTCTACTTAGTTTTCTCTCTTTCTCTCTAGGAGAGAACTGCCAATCATCAGCAGATGGTGAGAGACCAGGAGATTATAATAACCAGGACTCTTCTCAGGTAGATTGGACTCTTTTCCTGGCCTGGGCTGTAATGATTATGATGCTGGTTCTCAGCAACCACTTCCTTTTAGCTCATGAGTGACACACCGCTGAAGTCAGCATTTCTGTCACTATTTTATGCTTCCCTCAGTGAGGTCAGCATAAAGCTGATGACAGGTTCCCTTTAATAAATGTGCCCCTATATCCGAGAATAAATGAGTTCAGTCCTGCATTTCAGAAGATAAATAGCGCCAATGACTGACAGCGCGTCAATCTTAGCTCCTTTATGAACGTTGCCTACAGGTGGGAATCGCTTTGAGATTCTGACAGAACAGTAGGCCTGAATCCTGAATTGTTTGTGGCCACCATCACCCAACGTTCCGAGGAATATATATGATTCTCTTTTGTGTTGTCTTCTCTGAACACTTAAAAAGGTCACAGTTCAGTCTTCTGGCTTGAAAAATCTCGGCTTCTCCTGTTGCCGGCTGTGTTATTTATAGCCGGAGCTGCTGAGGGATAATTCGGATGCTGCAGGACGTGCACCAGACTGACAAGCCAGAGAGGGGGACACAATTAAAAGCGCAGTCTGACTAAACTCCAGCGCCATGTCTTGTAGCAAATTATCTCGTTTAGTGATCGGATGCGCAGAAAGATTCTCTCTTTCATCTCTTGTGAAGCTTTGGGAGAGAATCAAGCATTTCTGGCTAATATTTTATGCGCACATAATTAGGCATCAACAAGAACCATCTGGGCAGCGTGTTCAGTCAAATATTTGCAGCAATTTCACCGAGGGACTTAGATACATTTCAAATCCCTCCTTTAAACTTTGTGGCATATTGTGTTCGACCCCCAGATGCACAGAGAACGGAGAGCAGCAGGCCAAAAATGTCAGTATGCGTCAGGAAAACGAAAGACCCCGTAGGATGTAACCAGGGAAAGTATTTGCTAATCTCGAATGTGTTTTTTTTTTTCTATCTTCTAAATTCAAAGTGACTACTTCACCCTCGTATTTAATTTGCATCTGTTGCATTGTGACAAAATAATATAGCTAGCGGATCCAATCCATAGAGGCAATGTACTGTACAGGGGGTGTGTAAGGGGGTCATTTATGAAGAATGTCATTTTTTTTACTGTCTTTTTTGTACATTTTAGGCTGCCGTTGCTGCCGGAAGATGCACCTAATTTAGGACAGGGTGCGTGCCTTGTCCTAAATTAGGCGCATCTTTGGTAGTGCTTGCGCCTGCTGGAAAAATCGACACCAGTCCCTGTCTGATGTCGTTTTTTGACAACTTTTTAAGCCTTTTTCCTGGCGTAAAATTTGGTAAATTGTCCCTGAATAATCAATTTTCCCTGAAATGGTGGTAAAAAAAAAATAATAAAAAATAATACTTACCTCTCGTGCGTGGTGAAGTATGACGTTACCACAGCGGCCGACGTGATGACATCAGGACGCGCCACGTGAGATTTCCTGCTGGATCTTCAAGCAAGATGGCCGCGGCGGCCTATTCGCGATCAGATGGATGAGGTAAATATGATTTCATTTATTTTTATTTTTTTTGCAAACAGTAAAATGCTTTAATATGGATCTCAGATGCTGCGATCAGCTATGAATGCGGCATCTGAGGGGTTCAATGATGGGGGGATAGGGGGGTGCAATTGCCACTCTGTGATTGCACCCACTATTTACAAAGGAATGCGCTTCGCGATGAAGTCATCCGTCACAAAGCAAATTTTTTGGGTAAAATTTGGCGAAGGTGAGATGCATGGCCCTGTCAATCAGTGGGAATGAGAGAGTGGCATTGAGGGCAGGGCATTACAAATCTGGTGCTCCAGGGAGCTTGTCCTGCCCACCAGTGCTCCAATAAGCTAATTTGCATAGAAATACAGTGTTGGTAAACGTGCTTAAGAGAAACATAAGAAAGGTGTCATTTTACTTACCAGCCCCACCAGATATTTTGCCTGATTTAATAGTGTTGATTCTGCTGACAGATGCTCTTGAACTCAGCATGGTCAACCCTAATAGGTAGTATAACTGTTTTTTTTTTATTTTTTATTTAATCTTTATTGGTTTCAATAGATACAAGTATATCAGAAAATAACAATCTTATTCCCTTATTCTTATTCATTGACAATATAGATAGTAAACCTAACTGGTTTAATACGGTGGCTCAATTTTTTGCAGTCCTCAAATTGCGGATCCACAAAACAAGCCTTCCGCATTTTGCTGATTGGATCATCTTTCTCCTCTGTAAAAATGCCTATTCTTGGCCGCAACTGTGGACAAGAATAGGACATGTTATATCTTTTTTGCGGGGACACGGAACGGAAGTACGGATGTGGACAGCAAATTATATGCTGTCCGCATCTTTTGCGGCCCCATTGAAATGAATGGGTCCGCATCTGTTCCGCAATATTGTGGAGAGGATGCGAAATGAAATTTACGGTCACGTGAATGGGCCCTAAGACTAATGAAACTTTGTTATGCCTGAAGGTACGGCCACACAGTCAGGTTTCGGATCCGCAAAACAGGGATGCCGCCCGTGTGCCTTCCGCAATTTGCGGAACGGAACGGACAGCCCTTTATAAAAATGCCTATTCTTGTCCGCTAAACGGATTTTTGCGGGGCCACGGAACGGAGCAACGGATGCGGACAGCACACGGAGTGCTGTCCGCATCTTTTGCGGCCCCATTGAAGTAAATGGGTCCACACCCAAGCCTCAAAAAATGCGGCTCGGATGCGGAACCAAACCATGGTCGTGTGAATGAGCCCTTATTCATGGATGGCATATAAATAAGAGGTTTTCTAGACACATTACTGTGGCCTCATCTGGATTTCTACCTTTCTGATATTAACCGTCCTCCTACGTAGAAATACTATGCTCACAGCATCACTAAAAGCACGAGGCTTCGGTGCTATCTTTCTGCGTTTTTGAGTTAATAAAAGTCCTAATATTAGATCTTTCTGCACATAAAGGTTGGGTTAGGAATTCTGCCTCTCCATGGGAGACACAATATTGTTTATCCTCCTATTGACAGAACCTTGGTTAATCTTCATCCAGATCCATTAAGCTGTTATAACAGTGGGAATTCTTAGGTGACTGACATTATTATGTGCGGGGGTATAAAAGGATTCAGAGAGATGAGGTTAGTGATAGACACAGTCAGATAGACACACATAGCTATATGCAAACATACATTGGCGGCACATTCATTTCTAATCCACTGGAGTAATATTCTGCATAATACAGCTTTGTAATAAAATGTCAGCAATACCCGCAGACCCCGTGGATTCGTCTCAGTGCTGACTTGCGTAGTGTTTCTACAAAACCAGACTACTTTTATTCTGGTTTATCAGGATCAGAAATAGTTTCTTGTACCTAAGACGGAGGATGGAATGTAAAATAATGATGGACACGAAGGAGCCGTAAAATGGGATGATAGAACCTACAGCACTGAGTATAATTATACATAGTGAAGCCTAGGTAATCTAATGCATGAGCAACAAACATGATAAAAAGAAACCATGGGGAACTTGTATATTTCTCATATAATTTGTGCCAGTGATATGATTTTGGAAAGGTTGACATATGTAATCAAAAGATTTTCATTTCTTAGTGACAACAAAAACCCTGATGTGTCATTTTACAGCCACATCACCTTCAACCTACAGTGGATTCCCTATAGTCTTCAGACCCTTTCACTTTCACTCTTTGTGCTAAAATAAATAAAAAAAATAATAAAAGTTTAAATTTTCCCCCATCAACCTGCAGTACACCATAATGAGAAAGTGAAAATGTTAGAAATCTTTGCTAATTTACTTGGACGGAAAAAATAAAATATTGCATCGACAAAAGTATTCAGACCTTTTACTCAGGTCTTATTGAAGCCCCTTACAGTGAGTACAGCCCCCAGTCTTCTTGGGGATGATGCCACCAGGTTTGCACCTGGATTTGGCTCTGTCAGGTTGGATGGGGGCCGTTGGCGGACAGACATTTTAAGATCTATCAATAGATGTTCAATTAGGTTCAAGTTAGGGCTCTGGCTGGGCCACCAAAGGACATTCAGAGAATTGTCTCTAAGTCACATCTGTGTTGTCTTGGCTGTGTGCTTAGGGTTATTGTCTTGTTGGAAACTGAACTATCGGCCCAATCTGAGGTCCAGAGCTCTCTGGATCAGGTTTTCATTAAGAATATCTCTGAACGTTGCTCCATTAAGCTTTCCACCAACCCTGACTAGTCTCGCTGCCCCAGCCACTGAAAAACACACACACAGCTTGATGCTGCCACCACCATTCTTCACTATAGGGATGGTATTAGGCAGGTGATGAGCAGTGCCTGGTGTCCTCCAAACACGATCCTTAGAATTGAGGCCAAAAAGTTCAATCTTGGTTTCATCAGACCAGAGAAACTTGATTCTCACAGTCTTAGAGTTCTTTAGGTGCTTTTGCTTCACAAACTTTAATTTGTCTTTTAATGAAGAGAGGCTTCTTTTTGGCCACTCAAAAAGCACAGATTCTGGAGGTTTCTCCCATCTGCACACAGGATCTTTAGAGTATAGCCAGAGTGACCACTGGGTTCTTGGTCACCTCTCTTACAAGACCCTTTTCGACAAATTACTTAGTTTGAAATAGCAGTCAGCTCTAAGAGAAGTCCTGGTAGTTTCACACGTCTTCCATTTATAATGTCTCATTCACACATCAGTGTTTTGGTCAGTGATTTCATCAGTGATTGTGAGCCAAAACTAGGATTGGAGCCTCCACAAACATAAGATTTGAGGGAAAGATCTGCACCTGTTCTGTATTTAGAGCCACATCTAATCTTGTCTCATAATCACTGATGGAAATAAGTGACCAAAACACTGACGTGTGAATGAGGCTTAAGAATTATGGAAGTCACCGTGCTCTTGGAAACTTTCAGTGGAGCATAACATCTTGTAACCTTCTCTAGATCTGTGACTCCACACAATCATATCTCTGATCTCTACTGGCAGTTCTTTTCTCCTCATAGCTTGGTTTTTGCTCTGATATGCAATGTCAGTGGTGAGATCTTATATAAACAGGGCTTTGTCTTTCCCAATGATGTCCAATCAACTGAATTTACCACAGGTGGACTCCAATAAAAGTGTAGAAACATCTCAAAGATGATCAAGAGAAATGAGAGGATCCTGGTGCTAAATTACAAGTGTCATCTAAATAGTTATGTCCATGTAAAATTTTAGTTTTTCCTTTTTAAAACATTTGCAAACATCTCTAAACTTCTGTTTTCACTTTCTCATTTAAAGGGTTTTTCTCATCTTAGACAATGGGGACATATCGCTAGGATATGCCCCCATCGTCTTATAGGTGCAGGTCCCACCACTGGGACCTGCAACTATATCGAGAACAGAGCCCCGAAAGCGAAGGAGAGTGCACTGCGCATGAGCAGCCACACTCCATTCATTTCTATGTGGCTGCCAAAAATAGCCGAGCGCTGGGTCGGCTATTGCTGCCTGCCCCATAAAAAATGAATGGGAGCATGGGCCGCGTATGTGCGACACGCTCCCATTCACTTCTATGAGAGAGGCGGGGATTAGCGCTTGGTGGTGGACGGACCCCGGGAAATTTGGAATAGCAGAAATCTGGAATAGCAGAAATCTGGAATAGCTCCTTTCTCGAAATAGATGCGGGTCCCAGCGGTGGGACCCGCACCTATCAGACAATGGCGGCATATCCTAGCGATATGCCCCCATTGTCTAAGATGTGAATACCCCTTTAAACTGACTGAGTGCAGCTTGATGGGAGAAAACTAGATTTTTTAGCATAAGGCCTCTTTCACACTTGCGTTGTCCGGATCCGGCGTGTACTCCATTTGCCGGAATTACACGCCGGATCCGGAAAAACGCAAGTGTACTGAAAGCATTTGAAGATGGATCCGTCTTCAAAATGCTTTCAGTGTTACTATGGCAGCCAGGACGCTATTAAAGTCCTGGTTGCCATAGTAGTAGTGGGGAGCGGGGGAGCGGTATACTTACCGTCCGTGCGGCTCCCGGGGCGCTTCAGAATTACGTCAGAGCGCCCCATGCGCATGGATGACGTGTCCATGCGATCACGTCATCCATGCGCGTGGGGCGCCCTGACGTCACTCTGGAGCGCCCCGGGAGCCGCACGGACGGTAAGTATACTGCTCCCCCGCTCCCCACTACACTTTACCATGGCTGCCAGGACTTAAGCGTCCTGGCAGCCATGGTAACCATTCAGAAAAACCTAAAGGTCGGATCCGGCAATGCGCCGAAACGTTTAGCTTAAGGCCGGATCCGGATGAATGCCTTTCAATGGGCATTAATTCCGGATGCGGCCTTGCGGCAAGTGTTCAGGATTTTTGGCCGGAGCAAAAAGCGCAGCATGCTGCGGTATTTTCTCCGCCAAAAAACGTTCCGGTCCTGAACTGAAGACATCCTGATGCATCCTGAACGGATTTCTCTCCATTCAGAATGCATTAGGATAAAACTGATCAGGATTCTTCCGGCATAGAGCCCTGACGACGGAACTCTATGCCGGAACAAAAGAATGCAAGTGTGAAAGAGCCCTTAGGCCCCAACTTAACAAAATGTGAACAAAGTGAAAGGGTCTGAAGAACCCCCGAATGTTCTCTATAAGCCATTATGAAGCACCAAGACATACCGTAAGTGAGAACATAGAAAAGCAAACAATCAGACTCAAAAACATGTCAATGGAAATAGTAACATGGTGTACAGCGTTTATTCTGAAACTTTCAAAACAGTCTGTACTGCAGTTTTGACTTGAGAAGATATTGTGACAACTTAACAGTCCTGTAACTGAAAATAATGTGATATGCAAAGCTTGGAAATAACAAGTGACAGCATAGGAAAAATTCAGACCAGACACATGGGCTGAAATGATTAGTACATGCCAGTTAGGCCTCATGCACACGGACGTTTTTTTTCACGGTCCGCAAAACGGGGTTCCGTTGGTCCGTGATCCGTGACCGTTTTTCCGTCCGTGGGTCTTCCTTGATTTTTGGAGGATCCACGGACATGAAAAAAAAGTCATTTTGGTGTCCGCCTGGCCGTGCGGAGCCAAACGGATCCGTCCTGAATTACAATGCAAGTCAATGGGGACGGATCCGTTTGATGTTGACACAATATGGTGCCATTTCAAACGGATCCGTCCCCATTGACTTTCAATGTAAAGTCTGGAGTTCTGTTATACCATCGGATTGGATTTTTCTCCAATCCGATGGTATATTTTAACTTGTAGCGTCCCCATCACCATGGGAACGCCTCTATGTTAGAATATACTGTCGGATATGAGCTACATCGTGAAACTCATTTCCGACAGTATATTCTAACACAGAGGCGTTCCCATGGTGATGGAGACGCTTCAGGTTAGAATATACAAAAAAACTGTGTACATGACTGTCCCCTGCTGCCTGGCAGGTGCTGCCAGGCAGCAGGGGGCAGACCCCCCCCCCCCTGTTTTTAACTCATTGGTGGCCAGTGGGCCCCCCCTCCCCTGTTGTTAACTCGTTGGTGGCCAGTGTGCGCACCCCCCTCCCTCCCTCCCTCTATTGTAATAATAGCATTGGGGCCAGTGTGCGCGCCCCCCCAACCCCCCCCCCCCCTCCCTCCCTCTATTGTAATAATAGCATTGGGGCCAGTGTGCCCCCCCCCCCCCCGATCATCGGTGGCAGCGGAGTAGAAGATTCATACTTACCTGGCTGCTGGCTGCTGCGATCTCTGTGTCCGGCCGGGAGCTCCTCCTACTGGTAAGTGACAGGTCTGTGCGGCGCATTGCTGTCACTTACCAGTAGGAGGAGCTCCCGGCCGGACGCAGACATCGCAGCAGCCAGCAGCCAGGTAAGTATGAAAATCTTCTACTCCGCTGCCACCGATGATCGGGGGGGGGGGGTGCGCACACTGGCCCCAATGCTATTATTACAATAGAGGGGGGGGGGGGGGTTGGGGGGGTGCGCACACTGGCCCCAATGCTATTATTACAATAGAGGGAGGGGGGGGGGTTGGGGGGGTGCGCACACTGGCCCCAATGTATTAAAACAATAGAGGGAGGGAGGGGGGGGGGTTGGGGGGGCGCGCGCACACTGGCCCCAATGTATTAAAACAATAGAGGGAGGGAGGGAGGGGGGTGCGCACACTGGCCACCAACGAGTTAACAACAGGGGAGGGGGGGGCCGCACAATGATATTCAAACTGGGGAGGGGGGGGGGGGTCTGCCCCCTGCTGCCTGGCAGCCCTGATCTCTTACAGGGGGATATGATAGTACAATTAACCCCTTCAGGTGCCGCACTATCATATCCCCTTGTAAGAGATCGGGTGCTGCCAGGCAGCAGGGGGCAGTCTTGTACACAGTTTGTAGTGTATTCTAACTAGAAGCGTCCCATCACCATGGGAACGCTTCTGTGTTAGAATATACTGTCGGATCTGAGTTTTCAGGAAGTGAAAACTCAGCTCTGAAAAAGCTTTTATGCAGACGGATCTTCGGATCCGTCTGTATGAAACTAAAACCTACGGCCACGGATCACGGACACGGATGCCAATCTTGTGTGCATCCGTGTTCTTTCACGGACCCATTGACTTGAATGGGCCCGTGAACCGTTGGCCGTGAAAAAAATAGGACAGGTCATATTTTTTTCACGGCCAGGAAACACGGCTCACGGATGCGGCTGCCAAACGGTGCATTTTCCGATTTTTCCACGGACCCATTGAAAGTCAATGGGTCCGTGAAAAAAAACGGAAAACGGCACAACGGCCACGGATGCACACAACGGTCGTGTGCATGAGGCCTTAGAGTTTGAAGCCCCCCTGCCCTACGTTGAGTAGACTCCATCACCTATCTATACTGGAAATAAAAATTTTACCAGCAAAGTCAAAGCATAATTCAGTACAACATCCATTTATTAAGAGGTGGCAGTTCATAGAAAAGTCTAAAATGTCGATTTTTTTTTTACTAGTTATCTCTGGATGGAGGGTAAAAAGAAACCCTTGCAACAGGACCCACGGCCAACATTTTGTTAATGGTTACAGTCACCACTATAATTTCCACTGCAGCACTGAACTGCTTAAGGGGCCCGGCACATATCAGATGTTGGGAAGTTTGCCTACAGCAGCAAGGTTCTTTGGTTCCTGTGAGATTTGTGAAGGCCGTTTTGGTTACATATGTGTTCCCTTACTACACTTAGGGGCCCTTTACATGGGCCAACTATTGCAGTCCTCAAAGGAGGTGAGATTTGCATTTATAAGCAGTAATCATCTCCTCTGTATCGTGATGAGTGATTGTTCCTGCGATCGCTAGCCTCCATAGAGGCTATTTAGACAGCTCGATCTGATGCCCAGAAAGGATGATTTAGTGACCGCATCAGCAATGAATGAACGTTTGCTCGTTCATGGGGTGATTGGTGGAACCTTTACACAAGAACACTCCTTCCCAATAATTGATCATTGGCCATATTTGCTTTATCTCTGCCAGCCCTCACCTTGGATTTCTACCGCACATTTATACTTTTGTCCATCGACTCTGAAATTACGCTGTGGAATCCCATCTGCTAAGCTGTCAGCTGTTGGAGTCGATACAATCTGGTGAACATGATACAACCTGGGGAATCCCTTTGTAAATCTAATAGTGATAGAGTTTGCCCACTCTGTCTGAGGTAACAATTTGGTCCATCACAGAAAGTTATAAAATAGATTTTCTCTTATCAGCTCATTTGTGTTAAGATACACAAGTAATATGAGCTTCAGTGGAGTCCTATGTACACCTCTGATGTTGCAACACAGAGATCTAACAGGCATAGGGAGCCCTACAGGCAATGCTTTCTACAAGATAGTCTGCCAAAAATTACTTCAGAAGGAAAGCTGTCTTTCTAGTGCGACCTATATGTCTATAAGGGGGCAGTGGCGTAGCGTGGGTTTCCAGCACCCGGGGCAAGCTAAGTATTGCGCCCCCCCCCCCCAACTGTGGCCACATCCCTCTTTTTGCAGATAATGTAGTAGATATCACTTGCAGTCCTATGTAACACCACAGATAACACAGTGATAACTCTCTGAGTACAGGTAATGTAGTAGATGGGTGTGAGCCCCCAGAATTAAGAACAAGCACAGTGTGACTGACCTGAAGTCAGGGGCCAGGATGTGGCAGGGTGGGCCATATTCTATATCCACCCCCCCATCACTACAGAACATACAGGGTAATACAGCGCTCCATACCTCTTACATCCAGTGACATCTCCTTTGATATAGATGTTCTCTTTCCTCATCTTATCCTTTCAGACCAGACCACCATTTTTCAGCCATTTCTCGTCTCTGCAGTTTGACAAAAAAAATCTTAGTTTACTACTTTTCCATCATCCTCCCATCTTCTGGACAAATCATCCTACCACCCCCAATACTGTGCCGCTGTGCTCCCCAATACTATACTGAAGAAACAGATAAACCCCCTGATAATAGTAATACCATGCAGATAGTGCCCTTTAATAATTATTGGCACACAGTGCCCTAAAATAACTGCGCCCAGCAAATAGTGCCCCTGACACTAATAGTGTAAACATAACGTCCCCCAAAAATAATTGTGGTAGGCTGATACTGTGCCAAGGTGCCCCCACAGTAATAGTGCTCCCAAAAGTCCCACCATTAGGAATAATTCTTTGCTAGAGCACACATGGTAGTAATAGTGCTCCTACAGTGCCCCCAACATGTCCCCACTGTGCCTCAGAAGTAATAATGCTCCCATAGTGCCCATAGTAGTAATCATGTTCCCCATAGACCCCCAGTAGTAATAAAGCCCATCATAATGCCCCCCAGTAGTAATAATTCTCCTTATAATGTGACAGTGCAAAAACCACCCCCTTTTTATGCCCCCAGTTGAGCTAATGTCCCCATAGTGCCCCCATAATGTGCCAGTATAAAATACCCCCATAGTGCTCCTCTCCCCCCTTCCTCCTATTGCCCCCCATAATGTACTGGTATAAAATTCCTCATATATAGTGCCCCAGTAGATGCCCTCAGTTTCCCCCATAATTTGCAAGTATCAAATACCCCTTCTTAGTGTCCATGTAGATGACCCCATAGTACTCCTCTCTCCCATAGTACCCACCATAATGTGCCCCAGTATATAATGAGCTTATACAGAGCCCCCATATAAAATACTCCTTCTTTGTGGCCTCAGTAGACTCCCCCAATGCTGCTAGGATGCGGACCAAAACAACGGCCACGTGCATGAGGCCTAAGTCACATCAACACAGCTTTCTTTACAGCAGACTGGCTGGCCTTGGTCAGAGACCTGTTTTCTCAAAAAGATTTGACCGCTATCAGGATGCAAGGTCTGGGTGGCTTCTTACTAACCCTCTTACCTGGCTCTTAATCCTTTGCAGTACTCTGCTGCATTTTTGGCCTATCTAGGCCCTGAAGTGGTGCATCTTTATAGCTAGCGCCACTCTTCTCCAGGGGTGCACCTACCCTTTCTGATGCCTGAGGTTAAAACTGAAACAGCACCTCCCCCCCTTCTTCAATGCCAATTTCTTAACCTAACCCATTCCCTTCGGCTCATTGCCCTTCGGCTGCCCCTCCCTCTTGCCCCTACCTAGTGCTGCCTGAGGTGACTGCCTCACCTGACCTCATTGGTGGCGCACCCCCGCTCACCTCCAGCGCTATCTAGATTGACATAGGACTCTGCAACATCTTCCAGCGTACAATAAGTGCACCATGTCTCACTTTCAGTGTTCTCCAGACTCTGATGATGAGGTTCTTCCTGCGCTTCTATTTATACCCTCTGTGGAACGTGCTAGCTTGTCCAGGGGCGTAGCTAAAGGCTCACGGGCCCTGGTGCAAGAGTTCAGCTTGGGCCCCCGTCCCTCAGTGCTTGTTGGCAATGGGCAGGGGAGCACGTAGCCTTCCTGCTGCCAGAGGCAAACATTGAAAGGGCACCCCCTCATGCCAAATTCTTGACCTAACCCCTTCCCTCCAGCCAGAGGTGTAAATTGACCAGCATGCACTTTCTATAATCCCAGTGTCTTATGTGGTACAAGGGTCTTTGGGCCCCCTCAGGCTCCTGGGCCCGGTAGCGACTGCTACCCCTGCACCCACTATAGCTACGCCCCTGAGCTTGTCTGGGGATGCTGGCCGTGTGACCCTCACTTCTGACTCAGCCTTTCATCTTTTATCAGGCAGTAAACCCTTCGCTGCCACTAATGCTTTGCATAATACAATACACAAAATAGACAGTGTGTTTCTAACTGTACACAGTCTAGTTCATCAGTAATAAGTGCAAACCATTTGTAGGGACCCCCAATACGCTGCCCAAGGTATATGTCAGAGGCTGCCGTCTATGTCACTAATATACATTCCCACCAGTAGTGTGGCGGCAGTTGAAGGCACTATTTATCACTTTATGTGTGTGGCACAATGGGGTTAATTGCCAACACTTTGCCAGGTGTCATCCAATACCCATCTACTCTCTATCCCACAATTTGATGGCGCTAGAATGGGCAGCACTGGGCGAAACAAAAACAAAAAAGGAAACCATTTGGCAGGTACTGCAGGGGTTGTCCCTCTTCCAATTCTTTGAAAGTCTGGTAGGGTTGGTGTGGTAGCCCTGTACATTAAGTCTAAAAAATTTGCATATAATAAAACATCATTTTTCTCAGCAATACGGGCACGTATGAACACGGGACCAACACAGATGCCTTCAGCTGCCAAGCGCACATGTAACAGGTCAGCCAGTGTCATAGGTACAAATCTGCTGACGGGTGCCCTTTAAGTGCCCAGTAAATGAACCACCAGCTTTAGAAATCTGTAGAAAAATAAAGAGTTCCTCCGAGTTTTACAAGCATCAGTGATATAAAATATTCCGTCTGTCACCACGGCATCTTTCTACGTCGCCTCAGCCTGAAAATCTAATAGAAGTAAAATTACATTATTCTTGTATCCCTCTAGTACAGCAAACCATTTTCTACTTGGATTCCTTTCCTATTTTATTTTTCCTTGAACGCTCCTGCCCCAAAGAACTTGTAGGTGTTTTTTTTGTTCCAAAATGGGGGCAGGGCAATCCTACGGTATAGATGAGCTGCGCGGAATGCGCTTGTCAGGTATATGATACAATGTGACACATTTATTTTCCTGGGGACTGAAGCTTGTTGTGTATCTCGAGCAGAAAGAGGACGTTGTCACACCCAGCTCTATCCATCCTGCTTAGTACCAGTCCTGCGCTAATAAGAATAGAGAGATGGGGAGGGAGCGTTCCTGTTCCTCTTAATCCCCTGAGACATGAGAGATGCGGCCGCTCAACTCCATCCCTTATAGTGCTGAGCAGCCCTCCCCCCACAGCAGCCCACAGTAGCTCTCACGTGGCATCGCCTCTCGTTAAAAGACGCAGGATGGAGTTAAATCACTTTGGGGGGAAAAAAAAAGGGAATCTATCAAACAGCTGCCCGGACGGACCGTATGACACAAATCTGAGAACGAGGCTTTAACACTTTATAGACCAAAAAATTGTCCCTTATCAGATGTAAAGGGGACGATGATTGTTCCTGCAGCGACAACGCATGATACAAAGCCATTTATTCCAGGCCACAGCAATTAAATGGGCATGTCATATTTAAAGGCACAGCCACAACCAAAATATGTTCTTCGTCTAATAAATCTGAGGTTAGGTCACCTGAGGGAAGATCAGATTTGGAAAACACGTCAATGCCGGTGACTCTGATTTGCCATATTATGAAGGATGGTTGTGTAAAGCATTAAATCAGTCATGCAGACAAGAGCATTGGCAATCTAAGCAAAAATGACAAATACATGAGGTTAGATGATGGAAATACACCGGCTGCAAATACACAATGTGTAGGCTTTCCTGAATAAGAGATCTTAGAGCAATGCATTACTTTGGCAGAGTGGCAGTAGAAGAAAAACTATCAGTACTAGTGTGCGCTAGGCCCCTTTCACACGGGCGAGAATTCCGCGCAGGAGCAATGCGTGATGTGAACGCATTGCACCCGCACTGAATCCGGACCCATTCACTTCAATGGGGCTGTGTACATGAGCGGTGATTTTCACGCATCACTTGTGCGTTGCGTGAAAATCGCAGCATGCTCTATATTGTGCGTTTTTCAAGCAACGCAGGCCCCATAGAAGTGAATGGGGATGCGTGAAAATCGCAAGCTAGTGCGGATGCGGTGCGATTTTCACGCATGGTTGCTAGGAGACGATCGGGATGAGGTCCCGATCTTTATTATTTTCCCTTATAACATGGTTATAAGGGAAAATAATAGCATTCTTAATACAGAATGCTTAGTAAAATGTCCATTGAGGGGTTAAAAATAATAAACTAATTTAACTCACCCCATCCACTTTGTCGCGTAGCGGATCTCCTATTCTTTCTACTTTCTTCAGGACCTGGCTAAAAGACCTTTGATGACGTCACTGCGCTCATCACATGCTCCATCATCATAGTGATGGACCATGTGACGGACCATGTGATGAACGCAGTGATGTCACCACAGGTCCTTTAGCCAGGTCCTGAAGAAAGTAGAAAGAAGAGGAGATCCGCTACGTGACAAAGTGGATGGGGTGAGTTTTATTTGTTTATTATTTTAACCCCTCAATGGGCATTTTACTAAGCATTCTGTATTAAGAATGCTATTACTTTCCCTTATAACCATGTTATAAGGGAAAATAATAAAGATCAGGACCCCATCCCCATCGTCTCCTTGCAACCATGAGTAAAAATCGCACCGCATCTGCACTAGCTTGCGATTTTCATGCAGCCCCATTCACGTCTATGGGGCCTGCTTTGCGTGAAAAACGCACAATATAGAGCATGCTGCGAAGAAGTCTGTGTTTGGGTCTGGGTACCAAACATGCCGATTTTTCTCACGCACGTGCAAAACGCATTAAAACACTTTGCACTTGAGTGAAAAAATCGTGCATTTTCCCGCAACGCACCCGCATCTTGTACTGGCTCTCACACACGACACCTCTGTGAAATAGGCCTTACAAAGGACTCCAAATCTTGTTGGTTCCATTGTGCTCCGGTGATCCACTTGGTGTATTTCAAGTAGTACGCCCAGTTGCTCTGGAGAAACTCCAATGCACGATACTATTAAAACCACCTGCCTAATATTGTATAGGGCCACGTCAGAAGCCTTATGAGCTCCTGGAATACCACTTTTTTCAGGGTCCCACTTCAAAATATTCTTCTTGACTTTCTAAGACCTTCCTCCCCTTCAGCAAAGCATATGAGAGCAGCCACTTTTGCAAAGTTCTTTATGAATCTTCTGTAGAAGCTCACCAAGCCCAGGAAAGTTCAGAGCCCTATTACTATGTTTACCTGCCCTTCCTTGACTTTGGAAAGCTTGAGCTGGACCCCATTGAGATGTTCAATGCTGTTTTTGAACAGCGAACTCATGAGAAGCCAGAGCAAAGGATGGGAGTAGTAGTGGATCTGACTATAGGATGTGTCACAGTGGTTTCCCTCAGGTTGTTGCTCCCAAGGGCTGGTGTAATAATAGAAGTGTGCACCTTTTTTCCCCCTGGGGCACTACCTATAGTTGGGGGTACCCTTGATATTGGTGCTTCTATGGGGTGCCTGGCAGGAGGTGTAGTAGTACAATAACCAGTGTATGGTGTGATCGGAGTCGGGAAACCAGGCCAGAGGTAGTATATCCAACAATAATCTGTACACTGTGCAAATCCTTTTCCCAGATGGAGAGATATGGAGGTCGGCACAGTGGAAAGAATAGCACTCTTGGTATGATATCTTGTAAAAGTCTCTCTCTTTAGAGTCTATGGCTAGTAACTGTAATCTGGCAATTATGGCAGTAGTATCCAATGCAGGATACAGGTCTCTAGATGCACATCTGGCCAGGACATGGTCAAGTGTGATGTCTTAACTGTGTTCCCTCATAAGCAGCAAAGTCTGGTTAGATGAAGTTGCAGGTTACTTTGCTGAGTCCTTTGCTTGGCCATGCAGATTCTAAGTTCTTCTTACTTTTTCTCTTTCTTGTAGTAGAAGCAGTAACTTTCACAGAGATCGGTTAGTCTCTGGATCCTGCGGCCTAAGGTGAAGGAGCACATAGACTTGCTTCCTCCCCCATCACTTAATCACTATAAATTAAATCAGGAAGTAGGACCAGCCCACTCCTGCCCCTCCTGAGAGAAGCGAATCAAGATGGTTAACCCTGTCCCTGCCAACCATACCAGGCAATGCTGGGTGTACATAACATTATATAACAGTACATAAAATGACATTACAAATTATTTGCTGATACCCTCTGTATTGGAGTACTGCACCAGGACTGGAGCAGGAAGCAGCATTGCTTGTATATATGGCACTGATTGAGTGCTATGTATACAGTAATGGAGACGGCAAAGATGGTAAAAAAACATCCCTACCATCTCTTTGGGCTCTCCACTCCTGCAACTGCACGTATAGCGTGTGCAGTGGCCGAGTTTGTGGTGGCTCCAATGCTACGCTGGGTCCCCTGGACACCATAAAGGTGTCACCATGTGCTGCTACTCTCCTGAAGGGATGGCAAGGCGTGGTGCACCCCAATAGGACATAAGTCCACAAAGTCAGGGTCTGCAGTAAGCTAGTGTGCTTCTTTACTGGAGGAATTCAGGCGCAAAACAATACAGGTGAGGCATAGGGCTGGCTTCTCCAGTCTCCTCCCTGGAAGAAGACAGGTTTGATGCTGAATAAAGGCCTGAGCTAACTGTCCCAATCTCTGGTACCCTGGCCAAACCCTGGCCAAAGGCTGGAAGCCCAGGCTCTGTGGCAGAGTACCTCCGTCTCAGCATCTTCTTGTGGTCACTCAATAGTCTGGCAGAGTGTCCCCCTCCAAGCACTGGTCCCTAACTGCAGAACACGGGGGCTCTGACTGCTCTCCTTATATACCATTTATAGCTGAACTAGGACCTTCTAGCGGGAGGGCTGGAGTGGAGAAACTCAGCAGAACAAATACAACGTTTCAAATCGGGTCTCTCATAGATTTGAATTAGAGCTTCAACGATGGTCAATGGCAGAGCAGATTTTTCAGACAAAAACTGGTTTTCAAACGTAGCAGCATCCGGTATTCAAAATGTCAGTCTGTCTGGCTTTGGTGGTAAACAATGCCTGGCTTTTTCCCTCCAAAGCATACTATTGTTTATACCTTATGGTAGCTGTGGACAATTACCAGTCTCAAAAGTCTCTCATTGTCCATTAACCCTTTCCACAGTGCTGTGCAAATGAACAGGGTATATATCACACAAAACATATGAAATGCAGTTACACAGTATTAAACAGTATACGTCAGAGTGAGTTAACCCTTTAAAGTGAAATAAAGTGAGAAGTTTATAACTTTGCATAGGAGAAATAGGCAAATGCCCACAAATGTCCAGACTTCACAGTACCCCTGCTTCAGGGTATTACACGTGCAGCTAACTCTGCAAGAACGTTCAGGGATGTTCTTGCAGAGCAATAGGCTGACCGCCTGGATGTTTAAAGTCTATGGGTGGTTAGCAAGTGGTTAAAGAGGATCTCTCAGATCTCCAGACATGTCTGCTTTTAGTACATACTTTAGTGAATACTGCAATAAAACTATTCTGGAGCATCTTTTCTTAGATCTCTGTGTTGTGTCCTCCTAGAAATTTCTGAGGAATTTGACTGCTGGGTGTTACCAGTTGAAAGTGTGTCCCTACACAGACTGACACTGTCCACTCAATGCTGACAGCATCATACTGTGCAGAGTCACACCACATTGACAAGGAGAATAGTATTATTCATAAATATTCAGGAGGTATAACTGAGGAATGGCAAAATGCAGGTTTATGAGACAAGATGCTCCAGAATTGTTATTATATGGGGAATTTACTAAAACTATAAGGGCATTTGTCTATCTGGATATACTATGGCTGGTATGAGGGTACTGTAACTCTTATGGGGACACAGTAGTTGTTGTCAGGGCACCTTGGCTGTGGAATCAGCACTTTGGTTATCTATGGGACACCTTTGCTGTAAAAAGCCACTTTAGTCATTAAAAGGGCTATGTGAAGCATCTTTCTCCAAGATTCGCAGTAGACTGCAAACTGTAAAAAAAAAGTGTAACAGCATATTTCTTAGTAATTTATGCCTTTACTGTATATGTATGCACATGGTAATAACAGACCATATTCATAGCCACCACTAGATGGAGCTGGTGTCACCCTCTATATATATAGAAGTGGAGTTAAAACATTCAGTCAGTGAATATGTATGGAAGACAGCAAGAAGACCAGATGCAAAAATGTAGAACTGACAGCTTAGCTCATCCTAGACCCAGTACCACACAAGACAGGGTCGGAACACTTACAGAAGCTGAACAGATATAAAAGGGAAAGTCCAGTAGAGATAACTTGTCTGACAAGAACTTATTGCCTCTACAGCACCTGCATTCAGGAGTTGCTTAGAGGTGCCTGAACATTCCAAACCACAGTTTGACATGCTGTGAGAATCTCCACATCCCAAGGTGGATATCTTGGATGTGTACTGTAAGTACAGCAACCTGTTTAAAGATTGAAGCAGATGAGTTTGCCTGCCATGAGGGGACTATCCTCCTGGTTGCATTATATTATCTAAAATATACACTTCATGTATGGATACTTATGTCAGAAGAGACAGCTAGCAAAGTACGGAATAAGGAAGGCTACTTTAAAGAGATAATTTTAGCAGCCATGAGACCTGTAACATCTGTGAAAATGCATTGTGTGTACCAACAATCAGTCAGAGCATGATAAGAACTGTCCTGGTATGTTTGCATTTGAATAATTCATTAAAGAACTGTTCTGCTGCACATCTGTCTCATCATTGCTTCCTGCACTATTAGACTGACAACCAGAAGCCTGCCTTGCACCATTAAACCTTCAACACCAATGTTTCTGTATCTATCTATCTAATATCTATCTAGGGCTGAAGAAACTCCACACCACATCCAAGGCGTAAAAATCAATATAAAGGCTTTATTCACCAAACACGCAACGTTTCGATCCGCTTCCTGGGATCTTTCTCAAGCAGTGAAAGATCCCAGGAAGCGGATCAAAACGTTGCGTGAATAAAGCCTTTATATTGATTTTTACGCCTTGGATGTGGTGTGGAATTTCTTCAGCCTTATTGTTTGGAGGGGGATCGCCTCCTCAGCCGCTGGCACTCCGCCGGTACCCTACAGATTGCTGTGCTGCCCAGCTTTCTTATTTTTATCTATCTATCTATCTTTCTCTGATCTATATATTTATCTATCTATCTAATATCTGTCTATCTCATATCTATATATTTATTTATTTATCTATCTATCCATCTCATATCTATATATTCATCTATTTATCTATCTCATATCTATATATTCATCTATTTATCTATCTCATATCTATATATTCATCTATTTATCTATCTCATATCTATATATTTATCTATCTCATATCTATATATTTAGCTATCTATCATCTATCTATCATCTATCTATCTATGCTCTCTCTGATCTATTCTTCGACTATCTTTGTGTCCATCAATCTGTCCATCACTATAACAGAGGTGTTTAGTAAGAGCAGACTATTAGACAAGCTTCTTTAACCTAGAAATCCTTGTTTCTCAGTTAAAATGAAACGGAATTCTTTACACCTGGACAGGTTCTGTGACAACAGATTAAGACAGACACCTTATTAAACATCTTGTAGCAGGGTAGAAAACAAGGACATCTTGAAAGGTCAGATCCAGGCTGACAGGCGCTGCTTCTGTACATCAAATTAAAGAGTGACTCGGAGTCTCAATTACTGTTCAGGAACGGCACCAGCATCTTGCAGGAGATTCGCCCAATGGCAATTTGGCATCAGACAGAGATCAGGATATATTGAACTGAAGGTCAGGAGACTTGATGCTGCAAAAGATTTTGGTGTGATGGATCCTGACTTTTTTTTTGGGTACTGCCGGTAGGATCAAAACCTATTAGTCTGAAGGAGAATGTATGTTCCAATCGCATATTGCTAGCGGCAAAATATGACAAGTCAATCATTACATATAGAGTGAAAAACATCTATATTAAAAGACTTCTGCAATACAGGTTTCCTGTGACTGTAGGGGAGCACATTTTTAAAGGTCTCATAATAAATCCGCATATAGACTGTACTACTGTACATTGTAAAGATGATATATGTGAAAGCAAAGCCTCCGAAAAACCCTTTAACTACTGTGCCAGCGAACAGTGGCATGTGCATTTCCCCTTATAGAATGCTATTATAGAAAGTCAATGGTCAATGGATTTTAGTGAACAGCAAACTAAGCTGTAGAAACCAGTGTCAGGCAGCTGCTGCCAAGGCCAATAAGATAATGGGTTGCATCAAAAGGGGCATAGATGCCCGTGATGAGAACATAGTCCTGCCACTTTACAAATCACTAGTCAGACCACACATGGAGTACTGTGTACAGTTCTGGGCTCCTGTGAGCAAGGCAGACATAGCAGAGCTGGAGAGGGTTCAGAGGAGGGCAACTAAGATAATAGCTGGAATGGGTGGACTATAGTAACCAGAAAGATTATCAACATTAGGGTTATTCACTTTAGAAAAAAGACGACTGAGGGGAGATCTAATAACTATGTATAAATATATCAGGGGTCAGTACAGAGATCTCTCCCATCCAGGGCCGGTGCAAGGATTTTTGCCAACACAAGCGAAGCTACATTTTGGCGCCCCCCCCTCGCAGCTCACCTGCGAAGGGGGGCGCCCACCTCAGGTCAGACCAGCAATCAGACCCCCAATGTTAATCAGACCTCAGATCAGACCCCCATGTCAGCCATCAGCGACCCATGTCAGCCATCAGCGACCCATGTCAGCCATCAGCGACCCATGTCAGCCATCAGCGACCCATGTCAGCCATCAGCGACCCATGTCAGCCATCAGACGTATGCAGGCATGTACAGGCATGTAGGGGTGCACACAGACGTATGCAGGCGTACAGGCATGTAGGGGTGCACACAGACGTATGCAGGCGTACAGGCATGTAGGGGTGCACACAGACGTATGCAGGGGTACAGGCATGTAGGGGTGCACACAGACGTATGCAGGGGTACAGGCATGTAGGGGTGCACACAGACGTATGCAGGGGTACAGGCATGTAGGGGTGCACACAGACGTATGCAGGGGTACAGGCATGTAGGGGTGCACACAGACGTATGCAGGGGTAAAGGCATGTAGGGGTGCACACAGACGTATGCAGGGGTACAGGCATGTAGGGGTGCACACAGACGTATGCAGGGGTACAGGCATGTAGGGGTGCACACAGATGTATACAGGGGTACAGGCATGTAGGGGTCACCCACACAGGCACAGGTTACTGACATGTATTCGGTATGGGCACAGGGAGATCCAGGGGTGCGCACACTTTGGGGTGCAGGACATATAAAGAGGCTGATAGTTATCTCTATTTCCAGCAGTGGCAGGACAGTTAAAGTACGGGCTGCACATAGCGCCCTGTGCGGGGCCACTTACCCAGTGCCAGGTGCAAAAGGGGCAACAGCAGGGCGCTGAGCCAGGGGCAGCTCATCACTCCCATGCCGACCCCTGGTGCCTCCATCTGCTTCACACGCCTGAGTGCAAATCGGGCATTCCCGGAGCCCTGCGATGCATGAGCCTGAGCTCGGCGGCTCCTTCCTCACTGCCTGCAGCAGCCACAGCCTGGCAATGCCAGTGGCAGCCAGAGCGGCGCGCTGCTGAGCCAATGATGAATGACTATCTATCATTCATCTGTGACTGTCTGTGATCGTCTAGCTCTGCCTGGAGTGCCTGCCTAGCTGCTGCTGCTGCTATGTTGCACTTGCCCTGACTACGGGTCCGGCCGGGCGGCCCAACACAGCCGCACTCGCACTGTCGCACACAAGCTGGGGGGGGGGGTTGATGTTGCCCTGAGACTAGAGTCCCTGACTACTTGACGAGTGCCGCGGCCGCCGCGCGGGGCGGGCGCGGCAGGTTCAAATAAGTAAGTCAAGTCAGTCATATAAAAAAAAAAAGGAAAAAAAAAAAAGATTCATCCATTCTTCCGCCCTGCGCAGGGCGCGCCCTAAGGCGGCCGCTTGGTCTGCCTTATGGTAGCGCCGGCCCTGCTCCCATCATCTATTTATCCCCAGGACTGTGACTGTGACGAGGGGCATCCTCTGCGTCTGAAGGAAAGAAGGTTTGTACACAAACATAGAAGAGGATTCTTTACGGTAAGAGCAGTGAGACTATGGAACTCTCTGCCTGAGGAGGTGGTGATGGTGAGTACAATAAAGGAATTCAAGAGGGCCCTGGACGTATTTCTGGATTGTAATAATATTACAGGCTATAGCTACTAGAGAGGGATCATTGATCCAGGGAGTTATTCTGATTGCCTGATTGGAGTGGGGAAAATTGGCTTCTACCTCACAGTTTGTTTTTGCCTTCCTCTGGATCAACTTGCAGGAAAACAGGACGAACTGGATGGACAGATGTCTTTTTTCGGCCTTATAAACTATGTTACTATGTTACTAATGGAGGCCTAAAGTAATCGCTTTCATAATAGGGGTGTAAAAAAATACACACCATTTGGATTCCTGTTAGGTTTGTGCAGCCGTAAAAACATATGTCCAGTACAGATGAAGTACCCCAGACCTGGGGGTATCTACAATTGTCGTTTTATTGTTTATTGTAATGTTATGCATTTTTTGTTCTGGCTATAGGTTCCAGCAGAGGAGAAATGAATGGAATATGGTTGGCAGGAACAGGACTAACCACCCTCTTCCTCCTCTGTTTGTAGGTGTTACAGCTGGTCCTGCTTCTTGCCAGGGTGAGGAGTTCAAGAGCAGCTAGAGAAGGGAGAGGAAGCAAACTGCAGATCTACTGCAACTTGTAAAGATTCCAGAGAGATCATCTATATCTTGTCTCAAGAAAAAACTTGAACAGCAAAATCCTGCATTTCAGAGACTCCTGCAAGGGGAGGGACTACAGTTTAGACACCCATCACCCAAAATTAACACTAGGCCATATAAAGTTCAAGTGTAAACTTTACAGTAGACACTTATACCGACAAGTGCTAAGTTGCAGCCATCCATACCGCCTTAACTGGTGCCAGAAACTGCACTTTGAATCTGCTGCTATTGAATGTACCGCAATTTATATTTTGCACTTAGAAAAGAGAAACTGTTATACTTTCATTTCTGGCCCCATTATTTAAACTACATTTCCACTGATCCTCAGGGAGCAACGGCCTGAAGGAGTACATTGTGACATAACATCTTATCAGGGTCACTACCACTCCCATCTTCTGCATCTTCTGCATTGGCTCCTCCAGGGCTTGCTGAACAGATTTCATTCGGATGAAAATATGCTTGTTTTTCACGACTCGATACAGTTGCATTTTTTTATACGATCGGGTGAACTAAATGTAATACCCACTGCAGGGCAGTGGTGGAAAATCGGCATTGTCTCTGGAGCCCTGATAATAGTTTGTAGAACTGGTAGCTGTCTTTTTTCAAGTGCCACCAATCCACTTTTTTTTCACAGGGATTGCTGACACGATGCATTTTCTTATCTCATGTATATCTTCTCCTGCCTAATTTTTTATTTTTTTTCAATTTGGATTCTCCTGACCCGTTTTCACCATGTAAACCAATCCCACCTTCTGTTGCTGTATCTAACCAAACCCTTGATGCACTTATAGCCCCTCCCCCCAGCTAGTTACATAGACACTCCCCTATCACTGCCCTGTCCATGGACATAACATCATGGACATAAGAAAGAGCTGCATGGACATGTTCATGTGAAAGGAGATAGGCGCAATAAAGGTAAAAGAAATACAATACAGAATTACAGCTGCCTTCATAGATTTTGGTGCAAACGAGAAAACCCCTTTAAACATGCATATGTCAAAGGTGTCCTATTACTATGACTCTTTAGAGCCGTTGTAGATATCTACAAAAAAAAAAAAACAACATTCCAAATTACAAAGTGAGGTTCTGTTCACAGTATATACTTTCTTTCAGGGGTGGGTGCAGCCACTCTGCTATACTTTCCATTAGAATTTCCATGACGCTAATGGAAAACTTTCTGTTCACACTTGCATTGTGGTTTCTGGAAACAAGGCATCAAACGATGGACCCCATTTACCCAGTGGGATCTGCTGGTTCTGACCTGGTGTTCGTCAGTTAAAAAATCTAAGATATGAACATAGCCTAGGTCTTGATTCATCACCATACTTCGAAGATGGATCCTGCACAGATATCATACCTCTCTTAGGGATGGAAATCATGAGGTTAGTGTGAACAGGGCCTTACACATTTCTTCATGTACTGAAAATACACATTTTTTCTAAATTGAATAAGCTGTTCCTGTCTAAATTCTGCAAGTCTTTTTTTTAACAAAAGACTGCCAGCAAAATACAATGAATAAAATAGTAAAGTGAAGGATATATCTGGAATCAAGATAAACTATAAACTTCAACAAGTATCATAGAAAGTGATGTCTTAGAAAGTCCCACATAATTGATCTCTCCATAGACAGATCTAGAGCCCCAACATGGAAGTGCAGAGCACAATGGGTATGCACATCTAGAAGGCCTTATTCACACTACTGTGTCAGATTTTCTATCTGCAAAAAAATATATTTTTTTCTTACTCCCAGACTTGAATGGGAGACTGATCCTCAAAAATGGAACAGAATAGGACATGCACTATTGAGATTGACTTTTCTGAATTACTTCATCACAAACCACTTTTGTTTGTGAGTAGCGGCGATCGCAGCTGATCATGGCATCTGAGATTACCATTGATGGCTGTCAGGGGTTAATCTGTTAAAAAAAAATAATAAATAAATACGCCCATCTTGATTAAATGGCCACTGCATCTTGATTGAAGATCCAGCGCAAAATCTCATGTAGTGCGTCATGATATCATTACGCTGGACAGTGTGGTGACGTCATACATCACTGCGCACGAGATTTCGCATGGGATCTTCAATCAAGATGGCCACAGCAGACCCTTAACAAATGGATTAGGTGAGAATTCATTTTTTTAAACCGCTATTTTCGGGGAAATCGATTCGTTGCCACAAAGCATAAGAAAATTCGTGGCAAATCAATTTTTTTCTAAAATTCGGATCGAAGTCCACTAGTATATGTGGAACTTACTAGGTGATTTCCTTCACTTGCTTTGGCATTCGGTTCCCTGGTTTGACCTCTTTTCTTCACTAAAGAAACAGGATGGTCCCAGAGGTGCACCTAGCCTTAATGCTGCCTGAGGCAAAAACTAAAACGGCTCCCCAACCACCCCAATGACAATTTCTTAACCTAATCCCTTCCCTTCAGCCCTACTGTTAAAGACATACTTGGAAAACATATAGGGTAATGCAGCTCCACATACTGTGCCCATTGTGCTTCCCAATCCTATACTTTAGAAACAGATAATCCCCCTTCCGCTGCCCCCCTCTAGCCCCTACCTGGTGCTGACTGAGGCAATTGCCTCACCTCACCTCATTGGTGGTGCAGCCCTGGATGGTCCTGCTGCTGAGCCCACATGACCCATGTGTGAAGCTGGTAAAAGAACTCTGAAAAATAACCTTGTATAGGCAAGAAGTTATCACGGGGTAGATATGGGGAACTTACTAGTTGATTTCCTTCACTTGCTGTGGAATTGAATTCTCCTGTTGGTCCTTCATTCTTCACTATGGAAACAGGGTGATCCTACTGCTCAGCCCATGTGACCAATCTTTGAAACTAACTCCGAAAAGAGCTCAGAAAAGAACCCAACATAGCTAAGAGGTTACCAATTGGGCTAGATATGGGGAACTTACTTGTTAATTTCCTTCACATGCTTTGCAATTGGGTTGTCCCTTTGATCTTCTGTTCCTCACTAAGCATGGCGGCCCAAATGCTCAGCCCGGATGATCCACTTTTAAAAACTAGGAATCTATAGTTCCCAAAAGTGCCTTTCATAGGTAAAAGATTATCCATTGGGCTAGAAATTGGGAGCATCACTAAAAAGTAATGCTTAGTGACCTCAGTGCTATTTCCAGCAGTCCCATAGAAATAAAAGAAGTGGCAGCGTATGGGACTGATCTGTTGCTCAATTCATTTTTGGAATCCCAGTGGAGTACAGGGGCCACATTATCGTGATCAGTAGGGGTCCTAGCAGTCAGACTCCCACTGATCCAATAGTTATCCCTTATAATATGGATAGTGGTTCTGAAGTTCTTGTCCTATAAAGAAAAGTACTAGACATGTCCAGTAGCAATGGGGTATTGACAACACAATATCATGGGGTATTTGTTTATTTATTGATTGGGTGGGTGGGGGGCAGAAAACAGCAGAAATGTCCATACTGGTAAGAGGGGGAATCAGTGGTTCCAGTTTGGAACTTTTTATTTTGTACTTTTCCCAAAGTACAAACTTTAGTGCAAATGTCTTTAGATTTCTGCTGTTAGCATTTGCAGATTTAATTCCCCTGTCACAATATAGTAACTCTTGTCTACACACAAATAGTGTTGATCGCGAATATTTTAATCAAAAATTTTTATTGCGAATATTGACGCTTCAAGAATTTGTGAATATCTGGAATATAGTGCTATATCTTCGTAATCACGAATATTCTAGTTTTTTTTTCATCAGTACCCATGATCCCTCACTGCTACTTGCTTGTGGGTAGAGTTGAGCGAACACCTGGATGTTCGGGTTCGAGAAGTTCGGCCGAACATCCCGGAAATGTTCGGGTTCGGGATCCGAACCCGATCCGAACTTCGTCCCGAACCCGAACCCCATTGAAGTCAATGGGGACCCGAACTTTTCGGCACTAAAAAGGCTGTAAAACAGCCCAGGAAAGAGCTAGAGGGCTGCAAAAGGCAGCAACATGTAGGTAAATCCCCTGCAAACAAATGTGGATAGGGAAATGAATTAAAATAAAAATTAAATAAATAAAAATTAACCAAAATCAATTGGAGAGAGGTTCCATAGCAGAGAATCTGGCTTCCCGTCACCCACCACTGGAACAGTCCATTCTCAGATATTTAGGCCCCGGCACCCAGGCAGAGGAGAGAGGTCCCGTAACAGAGAATCTGTCTTCATGTCAGCAGAGAATTAGTCTGCATGTCATAGCAGAGAATGAGGCTTCACGTCAGCCACCACTGCAACAGTCCATTGGCATATATTTAGGCCCAGCACCCAGGCAGAGGAGGGAGGTCCCGTAACAGAGAATCTGTCTTCATGTCAGCAGAGAATTAGTCTGCATGTCATAGCAGAGAATGAGGCTTCACGTCAGCCACCACTGCAACAGTCCATTGGCATATATTTAGGCCCAGCACACACACAGGCAGAGGAGAGAGGTCCCGTAACAGAGAATCTGGCTTCATGTCAGCAGAGAATCAGTCTGCATGTCATAGCAGAGAATGAGGCTTCACGTCAGCCACCACTGCAACAGTCCATTGGCATATATTTAGGCCCAGCACACACACAGGCAGAGGAGAGAGGTCCCGTAACAGAGGATCTGGCTTCATGTCAGCAGAGAATCAGTCTGCATGTCATAGCAGAGAATCAGGCTTCACGTCAGCCACCACTGCAACAGTCCATTGTCATAAATTTAGGCCCAGCACCCAGGCAGAGGAGAGAGGTCCCGTAACAGACAATCTGGCTTCATGTCAGCAGAGAATTAGTCTGCATGTCATAGCAGAGAATGAGGCTTCACGTCAGCCACCACTGCAACAGTCCATTGGCATATATTTAGGCCTAGCACACAGGCAGAGGAGAGAGGTCCCGTAACAGACAATCTGGCTTCATGTCAGCAGAGAATCAGTCTGCATGTCATAGCAGAGAATGAGGCTTCACGTCACCCACCACTGCAACAGTCCATTGGCATATATTTAGGCCTAGCACACAGGCAGAGCAGAGAGGTCCCGTAACAGACAATCTGGCTTCATGACAGCAGAGAATCAGTCTGCATGTCATAGCAGAGAATGAGGCTTCACGTCACCCACCACTGCAACAGTCCATTGGCATATATTTAGGCCTAGCACACAGGCAGAGCAGAGAGGTCCCGTAACAGACGATCTGGCTTCATGTCAGCAGAGAATCAGTCTGCATGTCATAGCAGAGAATGAGGCTTCACGTCAGCCACCACTGCAACAGTCCATTGGCATATATTTAGGCCTAGCACACAGGCAGAGGAGAGAGGTCCCGTAACAGACAATCTGGCTTCATGTCAGCAGAGAATCAGTCTGCATGTCATAGCAGAGAATGAGGCTTCACGTCAGCCACCACTGCAACAGTCCATTGGCATATATTTAGGCCCAGCACCCAGGCAGAGGAGGGAGGTCCCGTAACAGACAATCTGGCTTCATGTCAGCAGAGAATCAGTCTGCATGTCATAGCAGAGAATGAGGCTTCACGTCACCCACCACTGCAACAGTCCATTGGCATATATTTAGGCCCAGCACCCAGGCAGAGGAGGGAGGTCCCGTAACAGAGAATCTGTCTTCATGTCAGCAGAGAATTAGTCTGCATGTCATAGCAGAGAATGAGGCTTCACGTCAGCCACCACTGCAACAGTCCATTGGCATATATTTAGGCCCAGCACCCAGGCAGAGGAGGGAGGTCCCGTAACAGAGAATCTGTCTTCATGTCAGCAGAGAATTAGTCTGCATGTCATAGCAGAGAATGAGGCTTCACGTCAGCCACCACTGCAACAGTCCATTGGCATATATTTAGGCCCAGCACACACACAGGCAGAGGAGAGAGGTCCCGTAACAGACAATCTGGCTTCATGTCAGCAGAGAATTAGTCTGCATGTCATAGCAGAGAATGAGGCTTCACGTCAGCCACCACTGCAACAGTCCATTGGCATATATTTAGGCCCAGCACACACACAGGCAGAGGAGAGAGGTCCCGTAACAGAGAATCTGTCTTCATGTCAGCAGAGAATTAGTCTGCATGTCATAGCAGAGAATGAGGCTTCACGTCAGCCACCACTGCAACAGTCCATTGGCATATATTTAGGCCCAGCACACACACAGGCAGAGGAGAGAGGTCCCGTAACAGACAATCTGGCTTCATGTCAGCAGAGAATTAGTCTGCATGTCATAGCAGAGAATGAGGCATCACGTCAGCCACCACTGCAACAGTCCATTGGCATATATTTAGGCCCAGCACACACACAGGCAGAGGAGAGAGGTCCCGTAACAGAGAATCTGTCTTCATGTCAGCAGAGAATTAGTCTGCATGTCATAGCAGAGAATCAGGCTTCACGTCACCCACCACTGCAACAGTCCATTGGCATATATTTAGGCCCAGCACCCAGGCAGAGGAGGGAGGTCCCGTAACAGAGAATCTGTCTTCATGTCAGCAGAGAATTAGTCTGCATGTCATAGCAGAGAATGAGGCTTCACGTCACCCACCACTGCAACAGTCCATTGGCATATATTTAGGCCTAGCACACAGGCAGAGGAGAGGTTCATTCAACTTTGGGTAGCCTCGCAATATAATGGTAAAATGAAAATAAAAATAGGATTGAATGAGGAAGTGCCCTGGAGTCCAATAATATATGGTTATGGGGAGGTAGTTAATGTCTAATCTGGACAAGGGACGGACAGGTCCTGTGGGATCCATGCCTGGTTCATTTTTATGAACGTCAGCTTGTCCACATTGGCTGTAGACAGGCGGCTGCGTTTGTCTGTAATGACGCCCCCTGCCGTGCTGAATACACGTTCAGACAAAACGCTGGCTGCCGGGCAGGCCAGCACCTCCAAGGCATAAAAGGCTAGCTCTGGCCACGTGGACAATTTAGAGACCCAGAAGTTGAATGGGGCCGAACCATCAGTCAGTACGTGGAGGGGTGTGCACACGTACTGTTCCACCATGTTAGTGAAATGTTGCCTCCTGCTAACACGTTGCGTATCAGGTGGTGGTGCAGTTAGCTGTGGCGTGTTGACAAAAGTTTTCCACATCTCTGCCATGCTAACCCTGCCCTCAGAGGAGCTGGCCGTGACACAGCTGCCTTGGCGACCTCTTGCTCCTCCTCTGCCTTGGCCTTGGGCTTCCACTTGTTCCCCTGTGACATTTGGGAATGCTCTCAGTAGCGCGTCTACCAACGTGCGCTTGTACTCGCGCATCTTCCTATCACGCTCCAGTGCAGGAAGTAAGGTGGGCACATTGTCTTTGTAGCGTGGATCCAGCAGGGTGGCAACCCAGTAGTCCGCACAGGTTAAAATGTGGGCAACTCTGCTGTCGTTGCGCAGGCACTGCAGCATGTAGTCGCTCATGTGTGCCAGGCTGCCCAGGGGTAAGGACAAGCTGTCCTCTGTGGGAGGCGTATCGTCATCGTCCTGCCTTTCCCCCCAGCCACGCACCAGTGATGGACCCGAGCTGCGTTGGGTGCCACCCCGCTGTGACCATGCTTCATCCTCATCCTCCTCCACCTCCTCCTCATCCTCGTCCTCCTCGTCCTCCAGTAGTGGGCCCTGGCTGGCCACATTTGTACCTGGCCTCTGCTGTTGCCAAAAACCTCCCTCTGAGTCACTTCGAAGAGACTGGCCTGAAAGTGCTAAAAATGACCCCTCTTCCTCCTCCTCCTCCTCCTCCTCCTGGGCCACCTCCTCTTCCATCATCGCCCTAAGTGTTTTCTCAAGGAGACATAGAAGTGGTATTGTAACGCTGATAACGGTGTCATCGCCACTGGCCATGTTGGTGGAGTACTCGAAACAGCGCAACAGGGCACACAGGTCTCGCATGGAGGCCCAGTCATTGGTGGTGAAGTGGTGCTGTTCTGTAGTGCGACTGACCCGTGCGTGCTGCAGCTGAAACTCCACTATGGCCTGCTGCTGCTCGCACAGTCTGTCCAGCATGTGCAAGGTGGAGTTCCACCTGGTGGGCACGTCGCATATGAGGCGGTGAGCGGGAAGGCCGAAGTTACGCTGTAGCGCAGACAGGCGAGCAGCAGCAGGATGTGAACGCCGGAAGCGCGAACAGACGGCCCGCACTTTATGCAGCAGCTCTGACATGTCGGGGTAGTTGTGAATGAACTTCTGCACCACCAAATTCAGCACATGCGCCAAGCAAGGGATGTGCGTCAAATTGGCTAGTCCCAGAGCTGCAACGAGATTTCGCCCATTATCACACACCACCAGGCCGGGCTTGAGGCTCACCGGCAGCAACCACTCGTCGGTCTGTTGTTCTATACCCCGCCACAACTCCTGTGCGGTGTGGGGCCTGTCCCCCAAACATATGAGTTTCAGAATGGCCTGCTGACGTTTACCCCGGGCTGTGCTGAAGTTGGTGGTGAAGGTGTGTGGCTGACTGGATGAGCAGGTGGAAGAAGAGGAGGAGGAAGCCGAGAAGGAGGAGGTGGCAACAGGAGGCAAAGAATGTTGCCCTGCGATCCTTGGCGGCGGAAGGACGTGCGCCAAACAGCTCTCCGCCTGGGGCCCAGCTGCCACTACATTTACCCAGTGTGCAGTTAGGGAGATATAGCGTCCCTGGCCGTGCTTACTGGTCCACGTATCTGTGGTTAGGTGGACCTTGCCACAGATGGCGTTGCGCAGTGCACACTTGATTTTATCGGATACTTGGTTGTGCAGGGAAGGCACGGCTCTCTTGGAGAAGTAGTGCCGGCTGGGAACAACATACTGTGGGACAGCAAGCGACATGAGCTGTTTGAAGCTGTCTGTGTCCACCAGCCTAAATGACAGCATTTCATAGGCCAGTAGTTTAGAAATGCTGGCATTCAGGGCCAGGGATCGAGGGTGGCTAGGTGGGAATTTACGCTTTCTATCAAATGTTTGTGAGATGGAGAGCTGAACGCTGGCGTGTGACATGGTTGAGACGCTTGGTGACGGAGGTGGTGGTGGTGGTGTTGGTGGTACATCCCCTGTTTGCTGGGCGGCAGGTGCCAACGTTCCTCCAGAGGCGGAGGAAGAGGCCGAGGCGGCAGCAGCAGAATAGGCCGAGGCGGCAGCAGCAGAAGAGGTAGCAGGGGGAGCCTGAGTGACTTCCTTGGTTTTAAGGTGTTTACTCCACTGCAGTTCATGCTTTGCATGCAGGTGCCTGGTCATGCAGGTTGTGCTCAGGTTCAGAACGTTAATGCCTCGCTTCAGGCTCTGATGGCACAGCGTGCAAACCACTCGGGTCTTGTCGTCAGCACATTGTTTGAAGAAGTGCCATGCCAGGGAACTCCTTGAAGCTGCCTTTGGGGTGCTCGGTCCCAGATGGCGGCGGTCAGTAGCAGGCGGAGTCTCTTGGCGGCGGGTGTTCTGCTTTTGCCCACTGCTCCCTCTTTTGCTACGCTGTTGGCTCGGTCTCACCACTGCCTCTTCCTCCGAACTGTGAAAGTCAGTGGCACGACCTTCATTCCATGTGGGGTCTAGGACCTCATCGTCCCCTGCATCGTCTTCCACCCAGTCTTGATCCCTGACCTCCTGTTCAGTCTGCACACTGCAGAAAGACGCAGCAGTTGGCACCTGTGTTTCGTCATCATCAGAGACATGCTGAGGTGGTATTCCCATGTCCTCATCATCAGGAAACATAAGTGGTTGTGCGTCAGTGCATTCTATGTCTTTCACCGCTGGGGAAGGGCTAGGTGGATGCCCTTGGGAAACCCTGCCAGCGGAGTCTTCAAACAGCATAAGAGACTGCTGCATAACTTGAGGCTGAGACAGTTTCCCTGGTATGCATGGGGGTGATGTGACAGACTGATGGGGTTGGTTTTCAGGCGCCATCTGTGCGCTTTCTGCAGAAGACTGGGTGGGAGATAATGTGAACGTGCTGGATCCACTGTCGGCCACCCAATTGACTAATGCCTGTACCTGCTCAGGCCTTACCATCCTTAGAACGGCATTGGGCCCCACCATATATCGCTGTAAATTCTGGCGGCTACTGGGACCTGAGGTAGTTGGTACACTAGGACGTGTGGATGTGGCAGAACGGCCACGTCCTCTCCCAGCACCAGAGGGTCCACTAACACCACCACGACCATGTCCACGTCCGCGTCCCTTACTAGATGTTTTTCTCATTGTTATGGTTCACCACAACAACAAATATATTATTTGGCCCAATGTATTGTATTCAAATTCAGCGGGATATAAATTTGAGGCCTAGTATTTAGGCGCTGGGTGACCGGTATGGATTTAGTGACAGAATTAGACTTGGAAATGCACAGAAGCGTGTGTGTGAAGTTATTCTGAATGACCCTATGTGCACCTTCAATATGATCTACCCTTTTAGGGATAGATTTCAAATAGCTCTGATATAGCAGAAACGACTAAATTATGAAATTGCTAAATTGGGAATTGTATTTCAACCCAGAACAAAAAATGTGCTTTGACGGACACTAAATAACTTTCCCAGCCACAACAGGACAGCGGTAACGAGAGATTTAGCGGGATATAAATTTGAGGCCTAGTATTTAGGCGCTGGGTGACCGGTATGGATTTAGTGACAGAATTAGACTGGGATATGGCCAAAAAATAAACAGACTATTGCTGGTTAAATGCACTTGGTGTGACAGCTTCACCCTGATGTAGGCTTTAGCCAAAAAACAACCACACCATTGAGGGTTAAATGCACTTGGTCGCAGCTTGTGCTGGCGCACCACAAGACACAAAATGGCCGCCGATCACCCCAGAAAAATGTGACTGACAAACGGTCTGGGCAGCCTAAAAACAGTGAGCAATTGAGGATCAGCAGCTCAATGATCCACAGCTGCAGATCGATCAGTTAATCAAGTCCTTTGGAGGAGTTAATTTGCCTAATCTCGCCCTACTGTCGCAGCCGCAACCTCTCCCTACGCTAATCAGAGCAGAGTGACGGGCGGCGCTATGTGACTCCAGCTTAAATAGAGGCTGGGTCACATGGTGCTCTGGCCAATCACAGCCATGCCAATAGTAGGCATGGCTGTGATGGCCTCTTGGGGCAAGTAGTATGACGCTTGTTGATTGGCTGCTTTGCAGCCTTTCAAAAAGCGCCAAGAAAGCGTCACAAAAGCGCGAAGAAAGCGACGAACACCGAACCCGAACCCGGACTTTTACGAAAATGTCCGGGTTCGGGTCCGTGTCACGGACACCCCAAAATTCGGTACGAACCTGAACTATACAGTTCGAGTTCGCTCATCCCTACTTGTGGGCCGATAAGCAAATTTTTATTGCAAAGTTTCTACTGCGAATTTTCCAATTGCCGATTTTCACAATCAAGAAAATAATGACTTTAGAATCCTGAAATCAGGTGAAGCACTCATTTTGCAAACATACTACTGCAGCACAACCCCCTGTACTATACATGTATATTTTATTACTATCATTTGAACATATCTCTGAATAAATGGAGGAGGTTGTGTACATCAAAGTGAATAACTTATGTTCAATACATCACGATTTCATGCTTTCAGGCAACAAAATGAATACACGGAGTACGTGAATGTCATTGCAAAACGTGGTTTATGATGTGGCTGTAGGTGACCAGCTATGTTTCTGGCTTCATATTATATTATTTGCTTATTCGATTGAATCAAAGTGGAACCCCAGGATTTCTTCTCATTGATGATGAGTGCATCTATTCTAAACAAATTCAATTCGAAATTTAAAATTTTAGTTACATCCAAATCCAAATTTGGGGTAATTCAAATAGGTTAAATTTTGGGGAGAGAATGCACTTACGTTAAAAGGATTTTTCCAGATTTATTAACTAATGATCTATTCTCTTGATAGGTCATCATAGACCCTCACCATTCAGCTGTTTCTGAAGGCAGCGGTGTCCGCAGTAGCTCCTACAACGGGACTCCCTGTGTCTGATACAGAGAAAACAACGCCACTTTTAATAATATTCCTTTCCAGTTCTGGGACATTGCTTTTAAAAGTATTCTTTAAAAAATATTTTTAATATTATCCTTATTTGAGAATGAACTTGATTCAAAGTAGCCTCAATGGATACAGCATCTATTCTGAAGTCACAGATCATAGCTTTGCAGCGGGCCGGTCCCCAGGGCCAATCAGGTCCTAGAGTTGGGGAATGGCGAGTGGTATGTTGTGGCCTAATAGTTTGTGTCACGGTGCTCCTAGCTGGATACTGTCAGTCCCTTGGGTTAGGCTCTGCAGCAACAAGGGAGTTGTATGTAGTTGGTGGAATTAGTAGAGTCCAGACAATGAAGTTTAACTATTTTACTTGAATACACTTGCAATAAACTTCTGTCATCCAAACGGCACTTCATATTTCCCTTAGGCTCCCCTGCTAGGAAAGAATAGCCCACTTCGGACCAAAAGAGGGGAAAATGGAATTTAATCATGCTTCGTGGTAATGAATCCATTTTAGAATAAATAATAACAAGAGACCACGTATTTTTTGTCATTTAAAATGAATCAATTTTCCCTGAAATGAGAGGAAAAAAAATCATAATCACCTTATCCATTTGCAGGAGAAGAGGCCACCGTGGCCATCTTGATTGAAGATCCCACGCGAAATCTTGCGCGCAGTGGCCTATGATGAGATTTCACAGTGCCTTCAATCAAGATAGTCGCGGCGGCCTCTACATTATCAAGTTGAATAAGGTAAGTATTTTTTCCACCAGATGAATCCCTGAAAGTCCTCAATGTTCATCTCACTGAACACTGATGAACACGGCATCTGAGGGGTTTAATGACTGGGGTCGGCGCGATCGCCGTTCTCCGTCACTGCGCCCGCTAATTACAAAGAAATGCACTTTGTGACGAAGTAAGTTCAACCGAATCAAAGTTTTGATAACTTTGCTCATCACTAAGATAGCAATTTGACAGCCATTGACTGTGTGTGGCCACCTTAAAGGAATATTCCAGGAATTTCATATTGATGGGCTATTTTCACGATAGGCCATCAATATCAGATTCATGGCGATCTGACACCCTTCACCATATCACTTGTAGTTCTGCTTCTGGAAGTCAATGCCAGAACTACACAACTGGACAGATTTGTATAGTTCCAGCACTGCAGCATCTTGCAGCGGCATGCTATTCTATCCGGTTTGCATTTAGTTGGACCATCATTTATTTTTCAACAGGACAATGACCCCAAACACACCTCCAGGCTGTGTAAGGGGTATTTGACTATGAAGGAGAGTGATGGGGTGCTGTGCCAGATGACCTGGCCTCCACAGTCACCGGACCTGAACCCAATCGAGATGGTTTGGGGTGACCTGGACTGCAGAGTGAAGGCAAAAGGGCCAACAAGTGCTAAGCATCTCTGGGAACTCCTTCAAGACTGTTGGAAGACCATTTCAGGTGACTACCTCTTGAAGCTCATCAAGAGAATGCCAAGAGTGTGCAGAGCAGTAATCAAAGCAAAAGGTGGCTACTTTGAAGAACCTAGAATATGACATATTTTCAGTTGTTTCAAACTTTTTTGTTATGTTTATAATTCCACATGTGTTAATTCATAGTTTTGATGCCTTCAGTGTGAATCTACAATTTTCATAGTCATGAAAATAAAGAAAACTCTTTGAATAAGAAGGTGTATCCAAACTTTTGGTCTGTACTGTACATCTGCATATCCTCCAGACAGAGACCTCCAAAAGAGCCTTTGATTTAGAATTTTCTCTTCTCAAACATAGCAGTTTTATTACATACTGTGCAGCACGCATGGTGTCGTTTCCCAGGAGTTATATTAAAGAGAACCTGTCATACTGTAGATGCAATCTAAAGAGCAGGAGGAGCTGAGTAGATTGATACATAGTTTTCAGGGAAAAGATTCATTGTAACTGCTAATTTATTAAGATCCCTGTTCATTCTAGACCTTGAAGTCCATTCCTATAAAGGGATTGACATCTATCTGTGTAAACACAGTCATGGAGGGATGGCCATCACTTACTGAATATGTCCACCCACTGGACTCCTAAGCAGAGGAAAAAGATGGCTATATATGAGTCTTTATACAGAGTCTTTTCCTTCAATGCTATTTATCAATCTGCTCAGCTCCTTCTGCTCTATGACATGTTGCCTGCAGGTCAGACACCATGAATGATGGCGATTTTTGCCTCAGTAAGGACACGGCCACACTGTCAGGTTTCTGCATGCAGTTTTGGAAGCCAAGACAAGGAGTGAATTAAAAAAAGAGGAAAAATCATATTTGTCCTTTATACTTTCTCTCTACTTTTATGATCCACTCCTCATTTTGGCTTCCAAAACTACAAGCAGAAACTTGACCATGTGGCCGTATTCTAAGGTTCTAGGGAATAAGCTGGATGACTAATATTGGGTCTTGTGCTGTATATGGATTCTATTCATTCTAGCGCTATTGACAGACATTTGCTTTATGACTGAGTACATAATAACACTGTTATTTTAGTGCAGGTGTTGAACTCCCCTCTCATGTCTCAGCTGTGTCCTACAGATGGACACATGTCCTCTTCTCTATAGAGGGCCAGCACTTTGTGCACACTGATCTGTCCTCTACTCCAGCCCCCTCATCACAGCCTAAAACCTCCCTAGGAGATAGATTTTCTGGCACCTGCCAAACTCTGGATGGGTTCTGACCTTTGTAACTCTCAGCATGAAGCTTCATCAACAGGGCCCCCTTCTCTTCGCCTCCGCCAGCCCTTTCATTGGAAAGAGAAGAACGAAGGGGAGAGAGCCTTTCAAAGGTACAATCGGTGAGGTTAATAAGAGGGATCCCGCAGGGGAAGCAGGCTGGGGGGAGAGCCAGCAATAACCTTTTCTATGGAAATATGTGTCAATCAAACCAAGCCATTGGAAGGTAGACGTGTCCCTGCACCACAGCCGCTGTTTGTGTGTTTTCTTTTCCTGCAGTGAGACAAACATTCAATGCAGAAAATAGCTTGTCTGATGTGAACGGTAACCCTTTACGGAACCACAACTGACTGCATAACCGTAAATTACTGCCACCGACAAAAGACACATCTAGCAAACGAGCATAGATAATGCCCTCCTCCTAATAGCATACCCAAGAGAGAAAGATCAGGACAGGTATTCAGCAGATGATAATTAACATAATTATCCAATTAACTTGGGTGTGCATATCACAGATCTGCTCATCTACTGTAGGCGTTTAATTACCAAGTATAAATATCATATTACCATGATCAAATACTATTATCAGGACAGGCTGTAACAGCGTTATCCTACTGACAACCTTATAGATAGAATACTATACCTTCTTACAGCAGGGTTACTGTATTGGCTAGATAGAAAACTGTTAAAGTCGATATGAGTATTTGGCCAGGGATAATCAATGAAATGACCTACCGAGTTCAGGCTTTTTGGATATGGTTTTAAAAGCCAGGGGTGGATCATGTCTTCTTGTGTCTTTCAATTCACTACTGGCTTTGGCTTCAAAAACTGGACAAAAAAAATAAAAATTAAATTATATATAAAGTGTTGAGAGTCATTTTCATGTAATATACATCTATAAATATTTGGTATGTCTTGACTGAACTATTAATGTCTCCTTCCCTGCTGGATTTATTGAGCATTTGTTTACATTGACTATTTCACCCCTGTATCTGGTCCTCCTTGATTAGGCCAAATGTAGCTCCCTCCCCTCTTGGTCACACCTGATTGAACACTGAGTGGTATAAATCTAAGTTCCTAGGTCTTTCCAAATGCAACATCTCTCAAGTGCAACTGTTAGGTGCACATACTGAATTATACCAGAATTGGACCAGAAGGGTACTACAGGTAATTACAGACATAGTTAATGCAAACAATGTTTCACTTTTTCATCTTACTCTTCCCACTTTTCCACAACCTCCTGAAATATCCCCAGAATCCATTCACCCAGCAAGGAACTTTTCATCTCTCCCTCCATCTTACCTTCTCATCTGACCGCTTGCACAAACCTGTTTGGCAACATAAAACACTTCTTTCCCAAACACACACACCTTTCTCTGCTTCTCCTTATTGCTGGTGATATCTCTCCAAATCCAGGTTCCCCTCAGCAAATCCCCACTATCACCTCCATGTCCCACTACAAATCTCCTTCTACAAATTTCTGCAACCCCTTAAACCTAATAACCATTCCTCTGACCTCTGCTCCTTTGGTTCTTCTTGCAGGAGCATTATGGAACATGGAATGCACGCTCTGTCTGTAACAAACTGTCGTACATTCATGAACTTTTCATCTCTCAAAACCTTCCCTTTCTGGGTCTCACAGAAACATGGCTGACACCCTCTGACACCTCCTTCCTTGCTTCACTCTCTTATAGTGGATTTCAATTACTCACACCCCCGCCCGGCTGCAAACATGGTGGAGGAGTTGGTCTTCTCCTATCAGACACCTGCTCCTACAGCCCAACACCACTGCCACCCTCCATTACACTCACCTCATTTGAAGCACACTCTGCTCGCATCTACTCTCCCTCCAACCTTCAAGTAGCCATCATTTACCGCTCCCCAGGCCCAACCACCATCTTTCTTGACCACTTTAACACCTGGCTACTACACTTTCTTTTTGCCGACATCCCCACTATCATCATGGGTAACTTCAACATCCCTATTGACACCTGCCACTCAGCCACCTCTAAACTCCTGTTACTCTCTTCCTCCTTTGGCCTATCACAGTGGTCTTCAGCTCCCACCCACAGAGATGGTCACACTCTAGATCTTATCTTTACCTGCCTCTGCTCCCTATCTAACCTTTCTAATTCGCCTCTCCCCCTATCCGACCACAACCTACTCACCTTCTCTTCATTGGTCTCTTCTGCTGCTCCCCCGGTTCACACACTAGCACACCCCCTCAGGAACCTTAAACATCTCAACTTTTGCTTGCTTTCTGACTCTCTTCTCCCACTCTCTACCATCTGCTCCCTCCAAGACCCAGATGCTGCTACCACCCTATATAACACCACAATAAGTACAGCTCTGGACACTGTTGCCCTCCTCACACACAACAAAACCCGAAAAATTAACAGACAACCTTGGCATACCAACCTAACCAAAAAACTCAGACAATCTTCCAGGGCTGCTGAGTGGCGACGGAAGAAATCCCATTCTAAAGATCATTTCACCGCATACAAGCAATCCCTCCCCATATATTCAAATCCTCACTCGCTGATGCAAAACAGGCCTACTTCTCATCTCTCATATCTTTCCTGTCCCACAGCCCTAAACAACTTTTTAGCACTTTTAACTCCCTTATACGTCCCCTAGCGCCCCACCCTCTTCTCTCTTCTCAGCTGAGGACTTTGCCAAATATTTCAAACAAAAGATAGTCAACATCAGAGAAAGCTTCACTACACAGTCCCCACAGACCCTCTACACAACTGCTCGGCCCTCTTCTCCCAAAACCCACTTCTCCACCATTACAGAAGAAAAACTTTCCACTCTACTCTCCAAATCTCATCTGACCACCTGTGCACTTGACCCAATCCCATCCCACCTCATCCCTAAGCTCACCACAGTGTTTATCTCAGCCCTAACTCATCTCTTCAACCTATCACTAACCTCTGGTGTCTTCCCCTCTGCTTTTAAACATCTATAAATACAGGACCTAACCTGGGTAAGGTTAATTAACACATTTATTAACAAATGCCTGAATAGGCAATAGAACCTGTCTTGGCCCAGGTACAAATTGATAGTTCACTTTTATTGCAATAATTATTAAAACCTAACACTAAATGTGAACATGATACACAGCTTGATTGATCACAGACAAAGAAACAAAAAAGCTACAAAGGTGTTAAAAACACAGTCATCTCTCCACTGATGGAAGTGTTGGTTAGTCAATTAGAGGGGATGTGCACAATCCCTCACCCTAATGTCTATAGAGGCAGACTCTTGAGGCATCTGCAGTGTTGTCGCCAACTAAATCTAATTGTCAGAAACTGATATAAGATAGTGGGAGGCTTGAAACGTCAACCCACTAGGAGACTGAACGTGTTGTTTGGCATCTAACACTACATGCAGACTTGACAACACAGCTATGACTCCTGTGTGTGCCAACTTCTTATTGCACCAGAGATGTGAAAGTAATCCAGCCGGGCTACTATTTGCCTGTTAACAGTGGAGTGGTGACAGCATGTTAAAACCTAAAACTGCCCCCCGACATGTTTCGCCAGTATTACTGGCTTCTTCAGGGGTAAATGGGCAGCAATGAATGACCTCAGATACTGGAGGTTTAAATAGAACGTACACTGATTGACAGGTACTGCCGCCCTATCAATCAGAGGGCAGGAGACTCCGCCAGCCAATTGTCATCATGAAACAAAACACCCATCAGTTTATTATATCACCTCTCGCCGTCGCCTCCTAAGTACGTCATCGCAATCGCGCTACCCTAAAAGCGCATGCGCAAACACTTAGACATCCACGGCTATTACATGCCACACTGAGCATGTGCTGCGTCGTTCGGGGCTGCGCACAGACTCTAAGCCATACGGACAGGAGGGGAGGGATGCGCCAGCACTTAGAGGTGAGGTATTATTATTAGAGATGCAGGCCTATTGCGCAGTGAGCTAATGCGCATTAATTCTGCCCGATACTGACATCGGGCCAGACCCTACTGCGCAAGAATCTGCGCTTAGGTAGTGATGGGGTGAACCTGTGTATTAGTAAAATATTTAGACAGATGTTATGTAGAAGTGATAATGCATCTGACCGATATTAGCAGTGTACAGATTGTACACACATGTTTGTATTCCTCATGTAACGCCACACTTCTACGGTTGCAAGATAAATATGTCTGATCATACATGAGGCTAATGATTCTAAAGCTGTACCTTAACTACATAATAAAGGGTTTCAAATATGAAGAGGCGGTGCCTATATTGACTGCCCTTAGAATGTCCTCAATATCGCTATTGTTCTTATTTGGACATTGACACTCTATTTATTATACTAGTTGATCAATCCAGTAACAAGGATACACAAACAATTCTGATTCAATGTCTGCGTTTGAATAGATGTGTCCTTTTGACACTGCAACTGCTGCACGAATGAGATGGTGAAATGACAAAATAAATTCCAATACCCTCCCTAATCATAAGAAAGCAGTAAAAGCAAAACCTTCGTTGAGCCCCTTTGGGTTGAGACTGTCTAGGCGATAGAGCCACCTGGTTTCTTCTTGTAGAAGAATAGCATCCAGGTCACTTTTTCTTGCTCCTAGAGTTTTTTAGCAAATTCCCGAGAATTTCAGTACCCTATAGTCTCCACCATGATGGATCCTAACATGCCTGGAGATAGAGGTATCTGCAAGGGTGTTTATATTGCTGATATGTTGGCAGATCCTTCTCCTGAATTCTTGGATGTTTTTCCAACGTAGATCTTAAAACACGGACATTGGATAGCATATACGATGCCTTTAGTCTTGCAATTAATATATTGCCTAATCTGATATTCTCTTTTGTCCACAGGGTTAACAAAAGACCGACATTTCTTCACAAGAGGACAGAAGACTCAATTGCCACACGGGTAAGTACCCACTAGATTCGATTTCAGCCAGGTAGTTTTAGGTGGTACTGGACGGAAGAAACTATCAACTAATACGTCTTTTAAATTTCTACCTCGGCGGTAGGTCACACTAGGATTCTGTGTAATGACTGCCCTCAAATCATTATCCGCCCA
Source organism: Bufo gargarizans (assembly GCF_014858855.1). Lineage (NCBI taxonomy): Eukaryota > Metazoa > Chordata > Amphibia > Anura > Bufonidae > Bufo > Bufo gargarizans. The sequence goes on along the minus strand of NW_025334668.1, from coordinate 101,829 downwards.
CAGGACATGCCAATGCTTCCTAAGGATTCCAAATACCTTTTTATTTTGGGCATCAAAGGTGCCAATGCACCCGACTGTATGTGTCTTGGAATCCTTAGGTGGAGCTGTTAAAAGTTCCGTCCTGTTAGTACTGCTTGCCCTAGCGTAGAATCCTTAGAAAGCATTGGCATGTCCTGTGGGCGGATAATGATTTGAGGGACAGTGGAATCCTTCAAAAGAAACCTGAAAACCCACCTCTTCAGACAAGCCTACAATGTGACCCTGCTGCCTCTATACCGCCATGACCAGCTTCACCCGCACCTACTGTGTCCTTCTCCCATACCATGTAGATTGTAAGCCCTCACGGGCAGGGCCCTCTCTCCTTCTGTACCAGTCTGTAACTCGTCTTGTTTATGATTAGTGCAATTGTCTGTATTATATATGTATACCTCTTCTCATATGTACAGCGCCATTGAATGAATGACGCCTTAATAATAAATAATAATATTTATATATTTTCTTAAAGGGGATGTATCATCAGAAAAGGGCCCATTGTTTAAATAAAGGGGGTCATTTATGATGCTGAAATGCACTTAAATTAGGTTAGTTGCACCACTATCTGCGAATTTGCCCCGCTCACGCCAGATCTAAAATTGTGGGAGGGGAAGCGGCTGGGCCAGTGGGCCCCTCTCATTCACCATTTTCTGTGCCTGTTTTAGGTGTAGAAAAAAGTCAAAATCTAAGCCAACAAAAAAGCTGTCTTACATTTAGAAATGGCGCTGGATGCGCCAAAGTTATGCAGAGGCCGTCACCTCTTCATAGCTTCAATGGATCCATCGCTAGTTTAGGGCTTTACCGGTGTCTAAAACACTGGCCTTAATAAATGTGCCACAAAGTTATTAAGTTATACACATTTTTAAGAATGTTTGGTGATATTATTTGTCTTATTCAATCATTATGTATACTGTAGTTTAAAAACATCTTAAACTCCTTCAATTTTCAAACTGGTCTAGTAATAGTTCCCGTCATGTGGAGATCACTTTTTAGCAGTCATCTCATTATTAGTAATGAGTAGCAGGGGCAATATTAGAATTCCCGATATTTGGTAGAATATTCATCATATAGTCACAAATTCACGAATTCAAGATCATTTTCTTGATCGAGAAAAATCGGCAATGGAATATTCCCGTAATGCGTGCAAAATACAGGCGTGGGTTACTATAGCTACATTTTTCAAGCTGCTAGAAGTTTCCTGAGACTGGAGAAAATGGTTGGCCCGGCAGAACATTACAATAGGTTTACATGCAGATGCTCCAATATATTAGCGATTGCAAAAACTGCACTAATGATGCGAATATTTAGGTTCAATACGTGCAACTTCACATTTTAACAGGTCTGACTACTTATTAGTGATTGGTGCACTAAGTATTGTTGTGACATCACAGCACTATGTATGTAGCATGAATGTATGGACAGCAGAACCTATCAGCTACACTATATCACTATCTAACCTACACTGACTATCTCCCACTAACTGTATTATATATATATATATATATATATATATATATATATTAGGTAACTAACTAACTATCTAATGTAGTGTGGAAAGCACAGAGCGCAGCAATGACACTTCTGTCTCTCTCAGATCTGTAAAATACTGCATACAATGGCTGCTGGGGAGATTCTTATATAGTAAGGGGCAGGCAGCTTTCCTATTGGTTGCTAGGGATGTTGCTAAGCTCAGACAAAGACATTGCAGCCTTCTCATTGGCCCACAAGCAAGAGGGGAGGTTACTAATGAAATAAAAAATCTTGAATATTCGAAATTATGAATATATATCACTATATTCAAAATATTCATGGATTGTCGAATTTCCGATATTCGTGATTAATATTCGCTATTCGAATATTCGCGCACAACACTACTCATTATTACCACAGCCAAGATTGCAATGAAAGGTATCAACTAAATGTATGTACAGGTCCTTCTAAAAAAATTAGCATATTGTGATAAAGTTCATTATTTTCTGTAATGTACTGATAAACATTAGACTTTCATATATTTTAGATTCATTACACACCAACTGAAGTAGTTCAAGCCTTTTATTGTTTTAATATTGATGATTTTGGCATACAGCTCATGAAAACCCAAAATTCCTATCTCAAAAAATTAGCATATCATGAAAAGGTTCTCTAAACGAGCTATTAACCTAATCATCAGAATCAAATAATTAACTCTAAACACCTGCAAAAGATTCCTGAGGCTTTTAAAAACTCCCAGCCTGGTTCATTACTCAAAACCGCAATCATGGGTAAGACTGCCGACCTGACTGCTGTCCAGAAGGCCATCATTGACACCCTCAAGCAAGAGGGTAAGACACAGAAAGAAATTTCTGAACGAATAGGCTGTTCCCAGAGTGCTGTATCAAGGCACCTCAGTGGGAAGTCTGTGGGAAGGAAAAAGTGTGGCAGAAAACGCTGCACAACGAGAAGAGGTGACCGGACCCTGAGGAAGATTGTGGAGAAGGACCGATTCCAGACCTTGGGGGACCTGCGGAAGCAGTGGACTGAGTCTGGAGTAGAAACATCCAGAGCCACCGTGTACAGGCGTGTGCAGGAAATGGGCTACAGGTGCCGCATTCCCCAGGTCAAGCCACTTTTGAACCAGAAACAGCGGCAGAAGCGCCTGACCTGGGCTACAGAGAAGCAGCACTGGACTTTTGCATGTCATTCGGAAATCAAGGTGCCAGAGTCTGGAGGAAGACTGGGAAGAGGGAAATGCCAAAATGCCTGAAGTCCAGTCTCAAGTACCCTCAGTCAGTTATGGTCTGGGGTGCCATGTCAGCTGCTGGTGTTGGTCCACTGTGTTTTATCAAGGGCAGGGTCAATGCAGCTAGCTATCAGGAGATTTTGGAGCACTTCATGCTTCCATCTGCTGAAAAGCTTTATGGAGATGAAGATTTAATTTTTCAGCACGACCTGGCACCTGCTCACAGTGCCAACACCACTGGTAAATGGTTTACTGACCATGTATTACTGGGCTCAATTGGCCTGCCAACTCTCCTGACCTGAACCCCATAGAGAATCTGTGGGATATTGGGAAGAGAAAGTTGAGAGACGCAAGACCCAACACTCTGGATGAGCTTAAGGCCGCTATCGAAGCCTCCTGGGCCTCCATAACACCTCAGCAGTGCCACAGGCTGATTGCCTCCATGCCACGCCGCATTGAAGCAGTCATTTCTGCAAAAGGATTCCCGACCAAGTATTGAGTGCAGAACTGAACATAATTATTTGAAGGTTGACTTTTTTTGTATTAAAAACACTTTTCTTTTATTGGTCGGATGAAATATGCTAATTTTTTTAGATAGGAAATTTGGGTTTTCATGAGCTGTGGCCAAAATCATCAATATTAAAACAATAAAAGGCTTGAACTACTTCAGTTGGTGTGTAATGAATCTAAAATATATGAAAGTCTAATGTTTATCAGTACATTACAGAAAATAATGAACTTTTTCACAATATGCTAATTTTTTTAGAAGCACCTGTACATAACACGGGATTCACTATTCACAATAGGTGGTGTCACAGCTTATCTACTCCACCTCCATGCACAATGACCTCTGCACAGGTCACAGAGCATGTCTGCAAGACTCTCCCATAGAAGCCAGTGAACATGTCCTGTGCATTGTGGCCTATCTGTCAATGCGGATGCTGTAAAGAAGACAAAATAGTTCATATACATTTTTATTATAATCGTTAAAGAAAAGTTTATAATATCATAAACTTTCATTAGAATCCAGTAATAGAAAGTATGAAACCATCCATTAACTATTGCAGTTTTTATTTAATATGAGGTTTGCTGCATTATGAGTCATGTGCCCTCAGGCATGTGTGTTTTTGCTTTTTTGGTTTTAAAAGTTTTTTTACTTCTATTTTCTTAGTACACATACAACTCTAAAAATGAAGTCATATGCAAGATACAATTATGTTTAAGCTATACATGCTTAGGACAGGTCATCAATATTTGATAGTGGGGGCCCGACCCACTTAGCAGAATAGAAGTGGTTGAGTTACTCCAATGAGCCCCACATCTTCTTCATGGTTTACTCAGGTTTAATAGTCCATAGATATGCATGGATTTGCCTGGTTCTTCAGCCTGTCCTATCAAGTGAATGACACTGAGCTACAGTACCAGGGACAGCCACACTTGACCATGCAGGGCTGTGCTTGTATAAACAATGAAGGTAGAGGAAAAAAAGAGACAATGCAGCAGCACCCTGCAAATTAGATAAAGTACAATAATGCCCCAAATTATAGTGCTAATGCTACGCTTATTTATAAAGTGAGATGCTTGGCCAATGCATTTTGTACAAAACCATCTGAGCCCGTCTGCCGTACGTCAAGGCGATCTCTGTTAGACGGGTCCTAACACTAAATACTACCTGTTATGCGCCATAATTGCTGCCAAAAAGTTCAGGGAGTGTTGGATCCACATGCATGCTGGATACACTCTGCGTTTTACAATTTTTGGTGCCATAACGGGCCTCCATTACAAGGGATGCAGGTACCAACATGCATGCCGAGCCCACTCTATACCTTTCCTTGTGCCAGACAGCTTCCAATGAATGTAGGGAGAGCAGGCCCCAGCTTTATACTGAAAATAATTAAAATCAACCTATGGGGCAGACAGGCGTGCACGACTCGCTGGAGTGCCACATCTCCAGCATTGTAAATCTGCAAAAAAATAGGGGGTTAGTCACAGTGGCGTAGCGTGGGTAGCCAGCACCCGGGGCAAGCCAGGTATTGCGCCCCCCCAACCTGTGACCACGCCCCTTTTTTACAAATAATGTAGTAGATATCACCTGCAGTCCTACGTAACACCACAGATAACACAGTGATAACTCTCTAAGTACAGATAATGTAGTAGATGGGTGTGAGGCCCCAGAATTCAGCACACGCACAGTGTGACCTGAAGTCTGGGGCTGGGCTGAGGCAGGGTGGGCCAAATTCTATATACCCCCTACCGTGAAACAGATATTTGGATGGACATAACATACTTTGCTATGTCAGGGTGCAAGTGGCAGTCAGGGTGCTGGGAAGGGATGACCAGAGAGACAGTACTGCCCAGAGGATGCCATCTGCCTAACTCTGCTGTCCACTCCATATACCAGGGAAGGCCTGGTATATGGACAGCAGAGCTGGGCAAAATGCAGATGGCATCCCAGAGAGGCATACTGTCTCAGTCAGGGTCCCTGGGCTGGTCATTCTTCACCAGCACCCTGACTGCCACCTGCTTGGCAGCCTTAGCCTGGCTCTCATGGCACTGGCACAGTGGCACTTCACTCATATATTACCCCAAACCCCTGCCCTCAGCCCATGCCAACACACCTAACACACTCAGGGTAAGAGGGACACTGACTGTCACTCGCTGTCAGTGTCGCTTTCAGGCTGCCTCTGTCTCTGGACAAACTCTCTAGTCTCAGTCCTGAAGCGACAGTTCTGCAGGTATCTTCTTCTTCTTGCTCTGGCTCCGCACTGTATTTCCTGCCTTGAAGGTGGGCGGAGCCTATCAGTGTGAACTAACTGCTGTGCGCGCCCCGCCTCCTCACTCTGCTCTGCGGCGCTATGCTGGAAGGTGGGCGGAGCCTATCAGTGTTAACTAACTGCCGTGCGCGCCCCGCCTCCTCACTCTGCTCTGCGGCGCTATGTGGAGAAAAAAACACAGCGTCAACTATTTAAGATTTTGTTGTGCCAGCGGACAGCGCCCCCCTCAGTGTGGCGCCCGGGGCAACAGCCCCCCTGGCCCCCCTCCACGCTACGCCCCTGGTTAGTCAGCACCTCCCATTGCGCAGGTGAACAATGAAGGTAGGCATTGTAATCTCTTTATTTTGTTGATAAATGGTGGGCCAACCCCACTTGTCATACCTTAGTAGCCTATCCATAGCCACTCCTTCTTCAGGAAACCCTTTAATGTGACCCTTCAGTTCAAGAAACAAAAAAATCACCCTAACCATGGAACAAACAGATCAGTTACATGGTGCTCTCCTTTTCATCTTTTCAGATGCAGATCCACCGATTCCTAGGCTCCTCTTTTGTCATCCAAGATAACAACAACACTTCTCGGACTACCTGATGCACACTGTGATTTAGTAGTCCAAGACAATTCCTGGCTGTCCAGCCCTGCCGTTGGATTGGCCAGCACTGCTCACATGAGTAGTGCTGGCCAATCCGAGGGAAGCAGGAAGTGTCTTGGACTACCAAATGCTCAGTGTGCATTAGATAGTATGAGAAGCGCAGAGGCCATATTGCAGGGCAGAAGAGGAGCGTGGGAATGGGAGGATCTGCAGCTGAAAAGATGTAAAGAAAGTCACTGTGTAAGTATTCTATTTGCTCCTCAGTTCATGTGAAATTGTTTTCTTGAGCCGGAGGGTTGCTTTAAGGGTGGACAGTTTCATTTTGACAAGTCTTTTTAAATGCTGGTGCTGAACTTGTTATTAGGAACAATTTGCAACTATACGTTTTGAGAAATTTAATGGGGTTGTCTCATAATAGACAATGGGGCTTATCGCTAGGATATGCCCCCATTGTCTTATAGGTGTGGGTTCTACCGCTGGGACCCGCACCTATATCGAGAACAGAGCTCCGCAAGGTGGTGGCTGAATGACTCCGGTCCGGCCACCACCAAACCAACTCTCCATAGAATTGAATGGGAGCGTACCGCGCATGCGCGGCCCCCGCTCCCTTTCATTTCTATGGGGACGACAGAAATAGCCGAGCCAGAGCTCGGCTATTTTCGCCGGCCCCATAGAAAATGAATGGAGGGCGGCTGTGCATGCGCAGTGCGCCCTCTTCACTTGCGGGGCTCCGTTCTCGATAAGACATGCAATATGCCCCCATTGTCCATGAAGAGACAATGATTTAAATGCCTTCTTTAAATCCACATATATGATTTTTTTTTATGTTTTATACAATGCAAAGGTTGGGGAGATCGCCTGATCTTTTATATAACATGGTTCTGTAATGCACATTTAGCACCTTTTATGCTTGTTTGACTTCTGTCATTCTCATGTTCTGAAGGCTCAGAAGCAGTGTCGGACTGGGCTGTCTAGAGCCCACCACTAAAATTTATCTTGGGGGCCCCCCATATGGATACATCCAAATATTACCTGCTCACACAGCGGAAGACAGCAGCAAGACGCTACAAGATCATTAATTATGATGGTCCCTGAAGCAAATTTGAAAAGGCATGTCCCTGTGGTAGTAAGTCTACTGTGCTATGTGCCATTTGTGCAGGTGGTGGTAGACAAGGGGCCCACCTTGCTCAGGGGCCCATCGGGGGATTCACCTGTACCCCTGTGGGCCAGTCCGAGCCTGGGTTGAAGAACGTAGCAGTTGTTATTGTGGAATTGACACATCTTCAGATCAATTTTATTATTCAACAATCATTTCACGAAATTAGGCAAGTAAGTCCCTCACCCATTCAAGTAGGAGACATATTCAGTAGCACAGTAGCTCAGATGTCTACCTGCCTATGAACTGTATGTATGAATATATGCTTTCATTTTCATAAGGTGGTAAAATCAACTTGGACCATACAATTACATTTAACTAGGGATGAATGAACCTGTAAAAGTTCGGGTTCGCCGGGTTCGGCCTAACTTCAGGTCAAAGTTTGGATTGGGGACCCGAACTTGACCCCAACCCCTTTGACATCAATGGGGACTCGAACTTCACTTTATTTTTTTCTGTTATAACATGGTTATATCATAAAATAATAGCATTCTTAACAGAATGCTAAATAATTTGGCCATTTGTTGGTTAAAAAAAACAACTCATCTCATAGCTTCTTCTAGCAGGACCTGCCAAAGGATCTGCGATGTGCGCAATGGCGCCACCACGCTCTCCCACACTGAACCCGGACTTCAGTGAAAAAGTCCAGGTTCGGGTCCAGGTCCCCGAACTTGCAAAGTTTGGTACGAACTCGAACTTTGCAGTGTAGGTACGCTCATCCTTACATGTAACTAATAATTATTATTTATATAACGCTTTAAAATTCTGAGGTTACATGTACAGAAAAAATTTAAGTAACAAATGAATGAATAATTTTCTGCTCGAAACAGTTTACAATCTTACAATCTATTTGGAGATAGGGGTGACCCAAAAGATAAAAAGCGCTTGATTTGTATAATGGTCAGCCATCTTTTATAAAAAGAAACCAGGAAAGCTACATGAGTCAGTTATCCAGCCAGTATGTGTGAATGCAGAGATATGAAGTGCATTTAGGCACAAGAAGGGTGGGGGACACTGTTGAAAGAATGGGTCAGGTTGTGAGGAGCAATACAGTAGGAGGAGTGAACAGAAAGAAGTTACATTGAGCAAAATGATTGGTATGCATAGAAAGATATGTTTTAGCGCATGCTTAAAACTTGGGAAGCATATTCCAGAGAACTAGTGCTGCCCCAAAAAAAAAAAAAAACTTGGAAACGGGAGTGGGAGATTCATATTATGGAGGGTTTTATTCTTGAAAGAACGTAGAATAAAGGTAGGGAGGTGGATAAAGATGAGGGAGGAGATGTACTGTAGGAAGTTGTAGCATTTTGTAGGTGAAGGTAATAATGGGCAACGAGTGTATACTGGCATAGGGTGAAGGCATTTTATTGGTTGGCCAGAAAGACGAGTCTGGCTTCTGTGTTCTGGATAACTGGAGAGGGAATAGTTTAGGTAGGGTATCGATTACTATTAACAATGATTAGTAGTAAGTTACAGTAATCAAGACAAGAATAAATTAGGATGGAAAAGGGAGAATTCTGGAGATATTTTTGAGTTGTAGGTGGAATGGGCATGTAAGCAAACCAACAGGAGTAAAGGAAAGATTTAAGACGCCCAGACAGCGAGTATATAGCCATGGAGTTATGACACATGCTGGAATGGAAATATCCAACTAAATGCTAATGCCATATTCAAAATCCTTAGGATAGATCATCAATGTGTGGTTGGTAGGCACCCAACTGCTAGTTATTCTCACTTACAGTACCAGCACATCCACAAGTAAAGGTAGCTACAACTGGAAAAGGGGCTATGATGTTTAATTCTGCTAATCTATGAAAGTCCAGGAAGTCATATTCTCAATCATACTGTAACATTAAAATAAAGGGGTCTCAGTGTCCTGTTCTTCTCATGATCATTGGAGTGAGTCTTGGGTTTAGACCTCCATGATCACACATTGAGAACCATCAACAGGCTATCAATATGCGAGTCCCACAAAAAATAAATAAATTAAAATCCTGCAGAATTTCATATTAGGATATGAGAGAGCTGGACATAGATTCTTCCTTCGATATTTTGATTCTAGTTATGTCCAACTACATTACAGCCAACGTATGATTTACACTACACTTGTGTTTCTTTCTGGACTAACTTTCCAATCATGTTGGTAAGATTGGCTTTGAATTTGACATAAAAATGTCAGGATGAATAGAGCTCTCGAAAGTAACTTGGAAGTGGAAGACTCTCATGATATTAGCTGTAAAAATATATATAAATTTGCAAATGAGAAGTTATTTTTTTTCCGCCAGAAGCTATTTCACTTATTCACACCAGACCAGGTTTCACTTTTTAACATAAAATATTGCAATAAAAATAGCATTTCTTTTAATGAACTTCTTTAGGCATGTTTTAGGGTGCAATATGCTATTTTTAGCATTTGGGAATAGATAGCTTTTTAGAACTTGTGTGCAAAAATATGTAGGTAAATTTGCCTCACACGAATGCTAATTAGTTTCAGAATATGACTTGTGCACTTACTGCAGGTAGATTCATTATTATGTCCAGTAGTAGCTGTAGAAATCAGTGTGCAGTAAGCATCTCCTAGTGTAGCTTTAGGAAGCTGGAATTTTTTAAATATATTTTTCTTCTATTAGAAATATGTCAGGTAGGACTCATCAAAATATGCTTCAGAGCATAAACAACTTTTCAAAAAATCAATATTACAAATGAAAATAACAAACTTTGTAATATATCTTCTTAGAGAAAAATAAAATTATTCTTTCTCCACTTATCACACCCCTTTCCTCCTAACCTCTCCATCACATCAACTGTTCAGTCACTCTGAATTCACTGATAAAATCTGCATCCAGAAAGAAGACAACTTTAAATCTTGACTGAGAGATCAGGTAACTGCTTCCCATAGATGTATATAGAAAGAGGAGGTGGGAAGAAGAGTCAGCAGCAGGGGACTATCTACTATGATGTCTCCGTACACTGCACATGTTAAAGAGAGAAGATCCTGTTTCTCTATCTCTCTGTTGTACACCCTCAGAAGCAGCAGCCACAGCAAAGGCAGGCAGCATATAGAAGTACATAGCAATATATTGTCTCTTCCTCTTTCATTCTGCAATTACTTCTTTCTCCCCACTCCATTGTATTCTATAAGCAGCATGTAACCTCATCTTTGAGTAAAGATGAAAGGTAATTTCTTCTCTGGAAATAGATTTTAGCAGTGAATTCAGACTGAGTGAGCTGGGAAAAGGAGGAAAGGAGACAACTGATAAGTTGAGAAAGAAGCATATTTTTTTTTTTTCAAATAATATGTATTGCACAGTTCCTTATATTCCCTTGGCTTGTACTATTAATTTATAGAAAGTAATGAATTCAGTATTCGGAGGTACAGTTAAAAATACTGACCTATGCTTGTGACAATTCAGCCAGAGTAAAATACCTCTTTATAATAATGACTGTAAGTTCTAATATGACATATAGTTAGGGGAGGTCTGATTGAGACCGCCCATTTAACTTCATGCCTGTGTGTCACGGGGCGCCAAAAGCGCACTCGGTCTCCCATCAGCTGCAGACCTGCTGCTTAGCTTCGGGAGCAAGGATCTGTGTTTGGCCTCATTCCCAGGGCGGCTTTGTGGTCAGATGAATCAAAATGTTAAATATGTCTTGGACACCATGGATGCCGTATTCTGCAGACTCAAGAAAAAAGAGAACATCTAGCTTGGTGTCACGTTCGGGTATAGGAGGGAAACACCACACCGAACATAGGAGGGAAAGGTGTGAGGGAATAAGGCCTGGAAACTAGGGAAAGGAGATGGACACCTCCTAGAAAAACCCAAATCAAAGTTCTGACTAACTACCAGTATGACCAGCCCCCAGAGGTAGGTGAGTTCATACACAGGAATACCTATTGTCCTAATTCACAATATAGTATCCTAATACTAATGTCAGGACTGAGACAACCTGTTCCTCCAAAAGGAAGGCCTTACTACAAATGACAGGGAAATGCAACACACTAAATATCCCAAACAAAATACAAAAGGGAAAGATGCACAGGATTTTGGCAGAGATCTTCAATCAAGATGGAGACTGGTGGCCCGTTGCAAGCAAATGGAGGAGGTAAGTTTGATTTTGTTTTTTACACTGTTTCAGGTTAAATTAATTAGCTGATGGTCAATGTAAATGCAACGATATCAAACTTGTATTTATTTATTTTTTGTTACTACATAAAAAAAACATATATACCTTTGGAAATTTTTTTTTAATTTTCTTTGCATTGTCATATTCTGACAGCCATAACTTTTTTTATATTTCGGTCTACAGAGCCATATGAGGGTTTGTGTTTTGTGTAATGACCTTTTTTTTTTTTATTGGTACCATTTTTGTGGTACAGACATCCCAGCACTGTTTTAAGATGAGTATCTGGCACTTGTCGAGTCTATCTGGAGTCTAACAAAATTTGCAGAAAGGTGCGTGTGAACACATCTGTTCCTAGATTGATGTCATACGTCACCATATTTGATGACAAAACACATCCTCGGAGTTATCTCCACTGAGTGAATACAATAATACAATAGGCATAAGATGTCACTGAGCCAGATACAGTTACAACCCCTGTAACCCCTATTGCTATGCCGAGATTGCGTGTTGCCTCGGGCACCTTTGATAAACCATCTGTCACCAATGCATTGGCAAGCCTCTGTAATATTTCTTTCCACTGTTTTACATCTATTACTTTGAGCCATGTTCGGTCGTCCTTTATGATCCCATCCTTAAATAAGAATTATAGCCACATAAGGGGGTTTGTACTGGTGACTGTCAAGATTTAGAAGGGTTATCCATCAGGGCAAACTTGTTTGCAAAAGCAAGTGCTTGATTTTTCTGTAACACAAAACAAAACAAAAAATAAACTAACAAAAACAAAACTGAAATTAAATAAATCACAGCTAAAGGGGGCCCTGTAGGACCATGCTGTGCACCTATAGTCCTCCTTTTTCTGCTAGCCCTTCTCTCTTTATCTTGATGGGCAGGGCCAGGCGAGATGACTATGCAGGACTCGGGAAGCTGGCCCAAGAGGCAGGGGATGGTAGAGAAAGCAGGAAGAACAAAGTTTCACAGAGTGACTTGGGCCCGCCCTTGGTGCACTTAACTGCTCAGTTGCATATGGATTAAATTATTTTATTCTTAAATTCTTAAGTACTTTTTCTCCAGGATGAAGCAACAGATCACTAAGGCTACTTTCACACTTGCGGCAGTGTGATCCGGCGGGCAGTTCCGTCGTCGGAACTGGCCGCCGGATCCGCCGATCTGCCGCTGACTGAAAGCATTTGTGAGACGGATCTGGATGCGGATCCGTCTCACAAATGCATTGCAAGGACGGATCCGTCTCTCCGCTTGTCATGCGGACAGACGGATCCGTCTTGTACATTTTTTCATATTTTTGCCGATCTGCGCATGCGCATGCCGGAACGACGGATCCGGCATTCCGGTATTCTGAATGCCGGATCCGGCGCTAATACTTTCCTATGGGAAAAAATGCCGGATCCGGTGTTCAGGCATGTATTCAGTTTTTTTGGCCGGAGAGAAAACCGTAGCATGCTGCGGTTTTCTCTTTTGCCTGATCAGTCAAAACGACTGAACTGAAGACATCCTGATGCAAACTGAACGGATTACTCTCCATTCAGAATGCATGGGGATAAAACTGATCAGTTTTTTTCCGGTATAGAGCCCCTGTGACGGAACTCTATGCCGGAAAAGAAAAACACAAGTGTGAAAGTACCCTAAGTGAAATTTATCTTTATATTCAGTTGAGCTAGTCCTGCAAAGCACTTGCCTGGATTAACAATAATTTTCCTTCTGACATACTCCTCTTTAGTGATCTGCAATTCATTTTATTTATTTTTTTCATTTTCGCATTCCAAGAATAACTGACATAAAGCCAATAATTTTGATGTTGTTTTTTTTTTTCCAGCCTTCTGCATTCATAATAAATGGTAAATCTATTTGCAGGGCTAATATGATTGTGGCAATACTAAATTTATATAGCTTTGTGTTTGTTTTGATGCTTAGCACAATAAAACTTTTGCTTGTTGTTCCATCTTTTCCACAGTGAATGAACAATAAACAGGAATTTTAGCGTTGTTTTATAAAGTTTTTTATCCCATTCACCATGTTTGGTAAATGATGCGATCATTTCAAAGTTCGGGTTGTGCGTTTTAAAAAAATGTTTCCATAAAAAAAACATTATATGCAGAAAAGATTTATTTTGGATTTCTTTTTTAAACGGAATAGAATTTTTATTTACTTGCAGAAGGGGATTTGCGAACATTTAAGTGCTAACCTAATACTTCTGTAGTGCAGTGTATTTTACCTGTCATTTTACACGAATATGCAGCCTATTAGACCCACACTTTCTATCTACATTTTAAAAATTCTAAAATCCTACAGTTTTCACAGTGGCCTCTAAGCCTAATAATAGACACAATTTCTTGGTCTTTAGAGGTCACTTTTCAGCAGTCATATCATTATCACAGGCAGTTCTACAATAACAGATATTCCCTATATACACTCCTCAACACTCAAATTTCACCAAAACACCAAGAAGGACAAGTCATAAGGTTATGCAAATCAAGGAAGTAGCAGGTGTCGCTAAGATCTGCAAATTATCACATTTTCAAGCATCTAGCTCCAATTTGTGGCACGTGGGAGGGACAGAAATGCTAAATTGAATGGCCTAAATTCCATCAGAAATTGTTATGCTGCACAGACAGCAAGATGATAGGTTGACAGACACAGCAATGTAGAGGAAGTGGGGAAAGTGGGAGACAGTACCTGCAGTCCTATGTAAGGCCACAGATAGCACAGTGATTACTTTCAAGTGAGTATAGATAATGTAGTTGTTGAATGTGGGGTGTCCCGTGACTCTGCCTCATGGATAGGGGTGTCCTCTGTGAAGGAGGTAGGGGGCCTGCAGGGCCTGACATGGCCGCTGCCTGGCTCCAGCAATTATCAAGACTTCTGCTGTGCATCCACATAATAAACACAGTTTAGTGCCTAGGATGGCATGATAACTGCAAGGGCTAGGCACAGTACTGTGTGTTACAGCAGAGGGCAGCAGTAGGATCAGGGTGCGTCAGCCCAACTATGGACAGAGGAGACAGGCTGTAGTATGGCAGCTTAGACACCCTGCTTCCATGGATAGCAGGGTTTATATGAAACCTTTGAATAGTTCTGGACTCCGCCTGCAATGCCTAGCTGTTCTCGAGGCCTTGCGGCCCAGGCCCCCTTCTGGTGCAGGCCCAGTAGCGGTTACTACAGTTGGCATGACGGTAGTTGTGCCCCTGATTGAAAGCAACGTTTTTTTAGCTACATGAAACCTCAAAAATCAGATTGTCATGTGGGATGATTGTGCAATGACTCCTGTTCGTCAACATGTAAGTTATCACCACTTGATGCAATCTGAGAGGGGTGGTATACTAGAGCTGAGAGACTCCACTAGGCGACCGTACACCAGTGAACCATAATAAGTGGCATAATGTATGGTAGCCAGGCTCCTTTAGTTTTCATTTTAGGTACACTTACAGCTCACTGTTACATTGATTTGGTCATAGAACCCAGTGGTACAGCCATTTCTTCAAAGTGTCCCAGGAGCCGTTTATCAACAAGATAATGACAGGCCTTATGTTGCTCATGCTACTTTGAGCAGTCTGCATGGCCTAAATATACTACCATGGCCTGCAGCGTCTCCGGACTTGTCTCTCATTGAGCACATCTAGGACGTCATTGGTCGGCAATTGCAAACGGAGCTGCCATTGGACTTCAATGCAAAATTCAGGGAAAATGTTATTCTACGGGAAGCCAACTTTCCTTGTGCTTTGCGGTAATGAGTCAATATTCCCTGAAATGATGATAAAAAAAGAACAACATACTCACCTCATCCATTTGAGTGCAAGAGGGCGCAGTGGCTATCTTGATTTTGCATGGGATCTTCAATAAAGATGGTCGCCGCGGCCCCTTCGTGCTCAAATAGATAAGGTCAGTATATACATATATATTTTTACGGATTAACCCCTGAAATCCCTCGCTATTATTCTCAGATGCGATCAGCGATGAATGCAGCATCTGAGGGGATCAATGACAGGGGAGGCACAACCACCATTCCCCATCATTGCGCCCACTACTTTCAACGAAATGCACTCAAAGCAAATTTCTTTATGAAATTCGGCGAAACGTCCGAATCTAATTTTCCCAAAAATTGATCAAACCTAAAGCAGGGTAATAAAGGAATATACAATAGACAATAAGTCATCATTTTGAATTCTATTTTGTCAGATACATGTCTATATAAGTCACTCTGAATTCACAAAGTGTACTCACATATAAATAAGATCAACTTCTTTTGAAGTTTTATTTCCAGCCCCATGCCAGGAATGTGTCATTTTGTCGAAACAACACAGGGAGAGCTAAGGTCATTTGTGACTGTTACTTGACAGTGCTGTGTAGTAAATTTCTGTCAGCGCTTCCATCACGCACAGTTGACATGTCCGGAGGAAATAATTTGTCTTTTAAGGTGTGGTGTGAACACACAGACTGCACAAGGACACTTGAGTTACTGTATTAGTAACTGACCTAAGTTCTTGACATTACACTATTAGCCTTCCCAATTACTGCGACTGAATATTTCAACCTGACCTTTTACAAACAGACCGTAAATTATTGTCACTCTGAGCCAGAACTTCACTTGAGCTGCTGAACCCATGTTATGAACATTGCCGTTATAGAAAACATATCACATACTTCTTCTAATGACATACACTTGTATCAGTAGTTTCTAGATACTTAAAGTATTAGGTTTGGATCTTATGATCTCCCAGAACCAGTCATACTTAAAATGTTAGAATTAAAGGAATTCTTTAGGGGACATAAAAAAGAAGGGCCAAAACTGGTTAAAAAAAACCACAATCATTTCCACCACTGATTCCCATTTTCTGCTATTCCGATTCCGCTCTCGTTTCCACTTCCTGTCCTGGCTCGACATGCTGGAAATAGTCACTGCTAAGGCCGGTGATGGGCTGAACAGGCCTTTCTTAGCATTAGCAGAGTGTTGAGTCCGGGCTGGAAGTAGAGAGGATAGGGGACCACAGTAGGTTACAACCAGCATTAGAAGAGGTGTGTATTTCTATTTTATATTTAACATTTTCTGCCTCTTTCTTGTCTTTTAAAAACGAATTCTTCCTGGAAAAGAGCTTTTTTTGGTGGCAGTTTTAGATGCAGTTTTTTGAGCCAAAGCCAAAGCCAGAATCAGTTCAGAAGGGTAATGGAAGTATAACGGAATAATTTCTACTTTTCCTGATGGATCTATTTCTGACTTTGGTTAAAAAAAACTGCCACATAAAACTGCATGTGACGCCATCCTTAACCACCTCACATCCAGGCCTTTTGCCCCCTTCCTGACCAGGCCTTATTTAGCAAATCTGACATCCAAGCCATTTATCCAAGCCATTCAGAGATTGTTTTCTCGTGACACATTGTACTTCATGATAGTCATAAATTTGAGTCACTATATTTCACCTTTATGTATGAAAAAATCCCAAATTTACCAAAAATTTTGAAAAATTAGCAATTTTCAAAATTTACATTTATCTGCTTTTAAAACAGAAAGCGATATCTCATAAAATATTTATTACTTAACATTCCCCATATGTCTACTTTGTGTTGGCATCATTTTGTAAATGTTATTTAATTTTTTTAGGACGTTAGAACGCTTAGAATTTTAGAAGCATTTCTTTAAATTTTTAAGAAAATTTAAAAAAAAAAAAACTTTTTAAGGACCAGTTCAGACACTCCCAAAAAAATGACCTCATTTTGGAAACTAGGGGATAAGGGGCCAGTTTTATTAGTACTATTTTGGGGTACATGTGATTTTTAATTGCTCTATATTACATTTTTTGTCAGGCAAGGTAACCCCAAAATGTCTGTTTTGGCACAGTTTTTTTTAAAAATTTTTTATAACATTCATCTGACAGGGTAGATCATGTGCTATTTTTATAGAGCAGGTTTTTCCGGACGCAATGATATCAAATATGTCTACTTTCTACATTTGTTTCAGCTTTAAAGCATTTTTGAAAGATAATTATGTTTTTGTGTCTCCATTTTCTGAACGCCATATTTTTTTTATTTTTCTGCTGATCGTCTTGTGCAGGGGCACATTTTTTGCAGGAAGAGTTGACATTTTTATTGGTACCATTTATGGGTACATATGATTTTTTGATCATTCATTATAACACTTTATGGGAAAAGGTGACCAAAAAAGTTGGTTGTTTTAGCACAGTTTTTATTTATTTATTTTTACAGCGTCCACCTGAGGGGTTAGGTCATGTGAAATTTTTATAGAGCAGATTGTTACGGACGTGGCGATACCTAATATGTATAATTTGTATTCTTTTTTTAAGTTTTATATAATAATAGCTTTTTTGAAACAAAATGATGTTTTAGTGTCTCCATAGTCTGAGAGACATAGCTTTTTTAAGTTAGGGTCTCATTTTTTGCTGGATGAGGTAACAGTTTGGTACTATTTTGGGGAGCATATGTCTTTTTGATCGAACATAACTTGAAGCGTGCCCATCACCATGGGAACGCTTCTACGTTAGAATATACTGTCGGATATGAGCTACATCGTGAAACTCATTTCCGACAGTATATTCTAACACAGAGGCGTTCCCATGGTGATGGGGACGCTGCTAGTTAGAATATACTGAAAAACTGTGTACATGACTGCCCCCTGCTGCCTGGCAGCACCCGATCTCTTACAGGGGGCCGTGATCAGCACAATTAACTCCTCAGGTGCCGCACCTAAAGGGGTTAATTGTACTATCATATCCCCCTGTAAGAGATCAGGGCTGCCAGGCAGCAGGGGGCAGACCCCCCCCCCCTCCCCAGTTTGAATATCGTTGGTGGCACAGTGTGCGCCCCCCATCGGGCCCCCCCTTCCTCCCTCTAATGTTCGAAATCGTTGGTGGCACAGTGTGCGCCCACCATTGCCCCCCCCTCTCCCTCTATTGTAATAAATCGTTGGTGGCACAGTGTGCGCCCACCATCGCCCCCCCCCTCTCTCCCTCTAGTGTAATAAATCGTTGGTGGCACAGTGTGCGCCCACCATCGAACATTAGAGGGAGGAAGGGGGGGCCCGATGGGGGGCGCACACTGTGCCACCAACGATATTCAAACTGGGGAGGGGGGGGTCTGCCCCCTGCTGCCTGGCAGCCCTGATCTCTTACAGGGGGATATGATAGTACAATTAACCCCTTTAGGTGCGGCACCTGAGGAGTTAATTGTGCTGATCACGGCCCCCTGTAAGAGATCGGGTGCTGCCAGGCAGCAGGGGGCAGTCATGTACACAGTTTTTCAGTATATTCTAACTAGCAGCGTCCCCATCACCATGGGAACGCCATCTCTCTATAGTAGTAACAACCATTGGTGGCAGTGTGCGGCCTCCCATTTCCGCCCCCCCCATCATTGGTGGCAGCGGAGTTCCGATCGGAGTCCCAGTTAAATCGATGGGGCTCCGATCGGTAACCATGGCAACCAGGAAGCTACTGCAGCCCTGGTTGCCATGGTTACTTAGCAATAGTACAACAGTAGAAGATTCATACTTACCTGCTTGCTGCTGCGATGTCTGTGACCGGCCGGGAGCTCCACCTACTGGTAAGTGACAGTTCTTTAGCAATGCGCCGCACAGACCTGTAACTTACCAGTAGGAGGAGCTCCCGGCCGTTCACAGACATCGCAGCAGCCAGCAGGTAAGTATGAATCTTCTACAATTGTACTATTGCTAAGTAACCATGGCAACCAGGGATGCAGTAGCTTCCTGGTTGCCATGGTTACCGATCGGAGCCCCAGCGATTAAACTGGGACTCCGATCGGAACTCCGCTGCCACCAATGATGGGGGGGGAGATGGGAGGCCGCACACTGCCACCAATGTTGTTACTGCTATAGAGGGGGGGGGGGCGATGGTGGGCGCACACTGTGCCACCAACGATTTATTACAATAGAGGGAGGGAGGGGCGATGGTGGGCGCACACTGTGCCACCAACGATTTATAACAATAGAGGGAGGAAGGGGGGGCCCGATGGTGGGCGCACACTGTGCCACCAACGATATTCAAACTGGGGAGGGGGTGGGGGGTCTGCCCCCTGCTGCCTGGCAGCCCTGATCTCTTACAGGGGGATATGATAGTACAATTAACCCCTTCAGGTGCGGCACCTGAGGAGTTAATTGTGCTGATCACGGCCCCCTGTAAGAGATCGGGTGCTGCCAGGCAGCAGGGGGCAGTCATGTACACAGTTTTTCAGTATATTCTAACTAGCAGCGTCCCCATCACCATGGGAACGCCTCTGTGTTAGAATATACTGTCGGAAATGAGTTTCACGATGTAGCTCATATCCGACAGTATATTCTAACGTAGAGGCGTTCCCATGGTGATGGGCACGCTTCAAGTTATGTTCGGGTGTCCGCCTGGCCGTGCGGAGGCAAGCGGATCCGTCCAGACTTATAATGTAAGTCAATGGGGACGGATCCGTTTGAAGATGAGACACTGTGGCTCAATTTTCAAACGGATCCGTCCCCCATTGACTTTCAATGTAAAGTCTGGACGGATCCGTCTGAGGCTATTTTCACACTTAAAAACGTTTTAACAATATAATGCAGACGGATCCGCTCTGAATGGAGCCACCGTCTGCATTATGAACACAAGTGTGAAAGTAAAGGGACTCCTGACTTTACATTGAAAGTCAATGGGGACGGATCCGTTTGCAATTGCACCATATTGTGTCAACGTCAAACGGATCCGTCCCCATTGACTTGCATTGTAATTCAGGACGGATCCGTTTGGCTCCGCACGGCCAAATCGACTTTTTTTTCATGTCCGTGGATCCTCCAAAAATCAAGGAAGACCCACGGACGAAAAAACGGTCACGGATCACGGACCCACGGACCCCGTTTTTGTGGAGGCCTTAATGTGTCCATATTCTGAGAGCTATATTTTTATTTTCCTATATATGGGCTCATTTTTTGTGGGATAAGGTGACAGTTTTATTGGTACCATTTTGTGGGACATACGCCTTTTTGATCTCTTGGTGTTGCACCTTTTGTGATGTAAGATGACAAAAGTAGCTTTTTTTTACAGTTTATTTTTATGGTGTTTATCGGACTCGGTGGATCATGTGATATATTTATAGAGCTGACCGTCACGGACGCGGCAATATCAAATATGCATATTTTATTTTAAAAAATCTATTTTTAACATTTTATTTTAATTCCTTACTTGGAGATTTTTATTTATTTTTTTACATGTGAAACCATATTTTATTTTAACACTTTATTTTTTTAGTTTACACTTTGAGTCCCCTATAAGGTCATACAAGACCTCTGGGGGACATTTAACTTCACTCTCCCCCCCCCCCCACTATTGATTTCTCCTGTAACTGGGGCTGACATAGTAGCCCCAGTTACAGGAGAAATACAGTCCTGAGAGAGGCTGTACAGCAGAATACTATGCTGTACAGCCTCAGTGCAGGGCTGAATCGAGGTCTGTAGAAGACCCCACAGCTCCTGCTCCTGCGCTTCCTGATCTGTACTCACAGATCTCATTGAGCTCTGTGTATACAGCGATCTAGAAGGCAGGGACACCTGGGAACTGTCTCTGCCTTCTCTCTGGGTTGCCCTGCTGTCACTGACAGCGGGCAACCCGCTCTGCAGCTGCACGATTAGCGTGCAGCTGCCATCTCTGAATGGACGTTCAGAAACGTCCATTCAGAGAGAGAGAGAGAGAGAGATCCATGGGAGGTGGTTAAAGACTTATTTCAGGTGGACTCAATAATTTCAGATTTAGCATCCTTTACTACTGAAAATGTTAAAAAATTCTATTGTACTGTACGTTGATGCTCCAAAATCCGAAGTACCGCATTTTCCAGGGTATAAGATGACTGGGCGCATAAGACGACCCCCAACTTTTCTATTTAAAATATAGGGTTTGGGCTATACTCGCCGTATAAGACTACCCCTGCCTGCCCAGCCCTCCCTGTCTCCAAGACGATCTTCTCCAGTCCAGGGAACTGACCATGGCATCCAGGGCTTCAGTAGCGTCCTGGCTGCCATGGTAACCTATCTTTTTTTTCACATTCCCAGTTTCCCACATAGGAGCTACTAGGGGCTGGGAAAAGATGGTGGGTCCATTGCCATGGGGGATCTGTGGATGGCACTTTTATGGGGAGGGGGATCTGTGGATGACACTGCTATGGGGGATCTATAGATGACACTATATAGCCTCTTATGCTATATGTGTCATCCACAAATCTCCCCCATAACAGTATCCCCCAATACACCGGCCCTGCCGCTCAAGGCAGTATAATATCTAAAGACTATTCCTTAACTGGCAGTAGCTTGAACTTTAAATCAGCGCTGTGATCTTTATTACCTTACAATGAAGCTCCGGTAGCAGGCAGATCGGACGGCAGCGTAACGTCACTCACTCACTTGACGCGCCTGCTCCGCCTGCTCCATAAAGTGGGCGGAGCAGGAGCGTCACATGAGTGTGTGACGTTACGCCGCCGCCCGCTCTGCCTCTTACTGGAGCTTCATTGTAAGGTAATAAAGATCACAGCGCTGATTTAAAGTTCAAGTTACTGCCGGTTAAGGAATAGTCTTTAGATATTATACTGCTGTGAGCGGCTGATACATCGCTGCGCTGTGAAGCTGTAGCAGCACTACAGTGAATAAATTAAGAGAGGGGCAGCGCTGGGATCCAGGATTCGGGGCATGGCAGCACAGGGGGAGGGAGGGACAGACAAGCGTCCCCGTCACCATGGGAATGCCTGGGGGTTAGAATATACCATCGGATCTGAGTTTATACCTTATACCCGGCGTATAAGACGACCCCCAACTTTTGAAAACAATTTCTAGTGTTAGAAAGTCGTCTTATACGCCAGAAAATACGGTAGCTACAATTCACAAACCTGGTAAATTGATTCAACCATCTCTAGTAATCATGTTTTAATTTAAAAGCTTAAAAGCTTTCTGTGTAAAGCCAGTCAAATCAATAAGAAAGAAAAAGAAGAAAGCATAACATATTATATACAGGGTGGGCCATTTATATGGATACACCTTAATAAAATGGGAATGGTTGGTAATATAAACTTCCTGTTTGTGGCACATTAGTATATGTGAGGGGGGAAACTTTTCAAGATGGGTGGTGACCATGGCGGCCATTTTGAAGTCCGCCATTTTGAATCCAACTTTTGTGATCATGTGACACATCAAACTTATTGGGAATTTCACAAGAAAAACAATGGTGTGCTTGGTTTTAACGTAACTTTATTCTTTCATGAGTTATTTACAAGTTTCTGACCACTTAGAAAATGTGTTCAATGTGCTGCCCATTGTGTTGGATTGTCAATGCAACCCTGCTCTCCCACTCTTCACACACTGATAGCAACACCGCAGGAGAAATGCTAGCACAGGCTTCCAGTATCCGTAGTTTCAGGTGCTGCACATCTCGTATCTTCACAGCATATGCTGTAAAGATACGAGATGTGCAGCACCTGAAACTACGGATACTGGAAGACTGTGCTAGCATTTCTCTTGCGTTAGCTCAAGATGCTGGACTGAGTAATTTTGGCAGGGAGCAGAAGGAAATGTTTGGGGGGTTGGGGAGGTTATTGTGTGGGTTAGCGGGTGTGGAGTCTGGGGGAGTTGTGTCGGGTGCAGCACCCCTGCAAGCATGGGGGGTTGGGCCTGGAGTTAGTGGGGCATCACGGTGGGTATTCGGTGTCAGTGCATACGCAGGCAGGCGGGGAAGACGACAGACCCAGGGTGGATAATGCCCTGGGAGCGCACTTGAAGCAGGAGGTTAGGGACAGGATATGGCAGGGGGAATATGTAGATATTTTTTCACTTCTCTCTTTGGAGCGTTTTAATCTTGACTTAGGTAAAAGGGATGGGCAAAGAGGGAATAGGAGGAAAATTGGTGCTTTTTTGCTATTTGGACGCTTATAGGGGAGGCTTATAGGGTCTATGGGGGTACAGGGTGGTTGAGGTATGACGAGCAGTTTCGTCAGAGGAAGGGGGTCTGCCGTAGCATGCGGTGGGATCATAAAGACATAGGCTTGTGGATGAAGGTGACGGCGCCAGTACGGTCAGGGCAGCCCGTTCGGGGGGAGCACGGGGGGGGCTGGTCAATCAGGGTTTGCAACAGCAGCGGCTAAGGGCTTGTGCTTTCTCTTTAACAAAGGGAGTTGCAAGTTTGGGCCAAAATGTAAATTCAAGCACGAGTGTTCATCCTGTGGGGGAGATCACGGGGCTAGCTAGCAAAGCAGAGCGGGGGTGAGGCTGGTGCGAAAGGGTCAGACGCCGGTGTCGGTGGACGGGATGACGCAGTACCTAGATAGATACCCGGACAGGGGAGTGGTGGAATTTTTGAGAAAGGGTTTCACGGAGGGGTTTAGTATTCCGTCTCGCCCGGGGGGGGCAGGTGTTGGTGGTTAGGAAGAATCTGTGTTCGGCTTTGAAGCATATGGAGGTGGTATCAGAGAAACTGGCTAAGGAGGTGGTGTTTGGTAGATTTACAGTTGGTAAATTTGCAGGTTTCCCCTTTGGGGGTGGTGCCCAAGAAAGAGCCGAGCAAGTTTGCGTTCATTCATCCTTTCCAAAGGGGGCGTCGGTCAATGATGGTATTGGTCCTAAGCTTTGTTCGGTAGTGTATACCTCCTTTGATGCGGCTGTCGGTTGGGTACGTAAGTTGGGGCCGGGGGCCTTATTGGCCAAAACGGACATTGAGGCGGCGTTCCGGTTGTTGCCCGTTAACCCAGATAGTTTACATTTGCTAGGTTGTTTCTGGGATGGCGGGTATTTTGTGGATAGGTGTCTGCCAATGTGGTGCTCGGTGTCCTGTGCATACTTTGAAACATTTAGTTCTTTCCTGGAATAGAATGGGTAGTGAAGGATGTGTCGGGGTGTGCATCGCTTATCCATTATCTTGATGATTTACTATGCTTGGGTCCGGCAGATTCGCGGGATTGTGCGTTATTGTTGTCCACGGTACAGTCGGTTTTTGAGTCGTTTGGGGTGCCGTTGGCGGCGGGGAAGACAGTGGGGCCCACAACGGAGTTGAGTTTTCTGGGCATAGTTATTGACACTGTTAGAATGGAGTGTTGGTTGCCGGAGGATAAGGTGCAGGATTTGAGGAGGGCGGTGGAGAATGCATTGCGGGCTCCCAAAATTCACCTGAGGGACTTGCAATCACTGTTAGGAAAGTAAAATTTTGCTTGTAGGATTATTCCGATGAGGCAGATTTTTTGCAGGAGGTTGGCGTCTGCCACAGGGGGGGTGGTGGCCCCGCATCATTTTATTCGGTTCGGTTGCGAGTTGAAGGGAGATTTAGTGGTTTGGGAGTGGTTTTTGAGGGATTTTAATGGTAGGGAATTAGTGATGGGGTATGCGGTGGACAGTTTCAATTTTGAATTGTATTAGGACGCTGCAGGGGGTGTGGGATTTGGAGTTTACTGTAATGGCCAGTGGTGTGCGGGGAAGTGGCCTGAGTCTTGGGTGTTGAGGGGTTGGGTTAGGAACAAGCCGTTGCTGGAGTTGTTTCCGATAGTGCTTGCGGTGGTGCTCTGGGGGGATAGGTTCATAAATAGAAAAGTTTGTCATCATTGCGATAACCTGGGGGTGGTGCAGGCGATCAACAATTTTACTGCTTCATCTCCTCCAGTTGTTAGGTTATTGCAGCACTTAGTGTTATGTTGTTTAGCACTTAACACTTGGATTGTGGCTGTACATGTGCCGGGGGTTGATAATGGGGTGGTTGACTCTCTTTCTCGTTTGCAGTGGGAGCGTTTTCTGCAGTTGGCCCTGAAAGCGGAGGGAGTCGGGCTGGTGTGTCCGGAGTTTCCTTGGGAGCTCTTAGAGGTACAGTAGCGGGGTTGTTGAGGGAGTCTCTGAGCGCTGGCACTTGGATGGCCTACGGTAAGGCATGGAGGGAGTGGGAGCTTTGTTGCGCTGAGCTGGGAGTGAGCATTGATGAGGGTGAGATTCCATTAATATTGTTCTTGGGGAATATGGCAGAGAAAGGATGGTCAGTAGCGCAGGTGAATCGGGTTATGGCGGGTTTGACGTTCGGTTTTAAATTGAGGGGCCTCCCAGATGTTATGAAAACCTTCTTGGTAAGACAGGTATTGAAGGAGTAAGCAAGTGGCTGATCGTAGGAGGCCGGTTTCGTCCCCTTAAGTGTTGAGGATAGGCGTGCAGGTGGGCTTGCTTTGTAGATCAGTGAGTGAAGTGCAGTTGTTTAGGTTGGCCTTTTCGTTAGCGTTTTTCAGGGCTTTCCGCTTAGGCGCACTGGTGTGTTCCAGTGTACGTAGTGCGGGAGGTTTGTGTGGCGAAGATGTGGACTTGTATGGTGACAGGGTGGTGGTGTGGATACGCATATCTAAGACGGATAGGGAGGGCAGAGGTTGTAGCGTGACATTGTTTGAAGTGCCTGAGTGTTTATGTCCGGTACGCTGCTTAAGAGAATACAGGGCGGGGGTGAGTTTTGGGGAGGTGGGACCTCTGCTATGGCACGAAGACGGGTTGTTCTTCTCACGATTTCAGTTTGTGCCGGTGTTTAAAAAATGTTTGGGTGCGTTAGGGATGGACTCTAGGGATTTTACGGGTCATTCCTTCCGGATTGGGGCGGCAACAGAGGCGGCCAGGTTGGGGTTGAGTGAGGATGTGATTAAGTGGATAGGGAGGTGGGAATCTTTGCGTTTTAAATCACATGTTCGTTTGGGTGGGTGTTGATTGGTGGAGCTGTTATTAATTTGTTTTTGTTTGTGTTATAGGTGTGGCATTGGTGTGGATTCCCGGGCGCTCTTTTGTTTTTTGGGGGGGCGCTTCAGGCGGATGTGCGACCACAAGGGGCGGCAGCTGGGTTTCGGTAGGGATGATGCGGTGATACGGTGGCTTGGGTGTAGGGGGATGTTATGGGGGAGCGTTTTGAGGGAAGTGCACCGTTTTGCACGGTTGGATCGGGCCCCCGACATATTAGTGTTGCATGTCGGGGGTAATGATTTGGGAGTTAGGCCTTGCAGGGAGTTGATAAAAGATATAAAGTTCGACCTTTTGAGATTGTGGTCCATGTTTCCGGATCTGGTAATGGTTTGGTCGGATATAGTGGCCCGTAAGACTTGGAGGGAAGCACACTCAGTGGAACGCCTTAATAAGGCCAGAGTGAAGGTGAATAGGGCGATTGGGAGGTTTATGGCACGTAATGGGGCGGTGGCGGTCAGGCATACTGATTTGGAGTCGGGGAGTGGAGGATTCTGGAGAGCATATAGGGTTCATTTAAATGCTGTGGGCATTGATTTGTGGGCCCTGGGTTTGCAGGGTGGGATTGAACGGGCTTTGCGGTTGTGGAGGAACGCGCAGGCTTGAGGGAGGTGTTTGGATTCAAGCTGCGCGTCATTGGCGGTGGTAGATCCTAGAAGCTGGTGTTATATGACGGTATTGGAAATGGGAGGGCCTCAATGGTGGGTCTGGACTCTCATAGTTTGAGGCACTTGGTTGATTCGGAGAGGCGTCCATCAGTTGGTGTCTCCGAGCTGGTGTTTTACGGCCGGAGGCAAGATGGAATTGCCATGTTAGCTCCTTATGGATGGTAAGATTTTGGGGCTTCTACGATCTCCCTTGTCAGGGTTAATGGTATGGTTATTTATGTATGTATTTATTTTATTAATAAAGAACGGCTGCTGTGGTTGATTTAATCCAAGCAGAGTGTGTGCGTGCTTATTGGGAAGGTTTCGGGGGGTGGAGAAATGTGAGGACTTTGCGGGAGGCCTTGAGTAATTAACCAATAACCTATTCATGGAGTACACAGAGCTTCATGGGGAGCAAGTGAGGGGCAGCATATGGAGCTCATATATGAGGGGGTAGGGGGAGCAGTCAGGGGCAGAGGGGTTCAGGTGGAGGGGAATATGGTGCTTTTAAGGAGGTTTATAGTACAGATCCGGGTGTATTCTGACCAAAACAGGCAAGCCCTTTTAACAATAAAGGCAGCTATAAAATACCACAGTACATGGAATTTAAAATACATAGAAAATATTTTCAGGTTTAATGATGAATATACAAGAATGAAGATAGCTGCCCAGGCTGTGGTATTTTCTGAGGCTTTCCATGCAGTTATGTGGCAGGCTGACAAAGCATTGGTAACTTTGGCAAGTGCTTAAAAATTACCATAGAAGAAATAGAAGACAAACCCGACCAGCTAAAGAAGTTAAAGGAGAAAGACTAGCAAATCGAAAGCTCAAACCTTGAACATTGTCATTTAGAAGCATGGAATTCATTAACTGAGCCCCTTGCAATCTAATAGGCAGCAAGAAGCTACTCTCAGGTTGCAGTATGCCTCTTACCAACTGGGCCCTTGTGTATCTGCATATATGTTACAGTATATGGTATTTCTAGTCTTGTATACATTACTACAAATAAGTAGTACTATACATTATTTTGTAGTCTTTTTAAAGATGATGTTGGGAGCAGGTTACAGTTGACCTTCTCCAGAACTTTATCTTTGATCAGTCTAATCCAAGTTCTGATTCAAGCCTGGTAAAGAGACAGCTGCTTATAGGACAGTAGGTATTAATAATAAACATGTAGGGATGGGGGAAGACTTAGTGTCCTCTTGCTCCCCTATTTTAGTTATGTGTTGGACACAATAGTTGAGAATTGTGCATACAATAAAGTCATTCAGGGTGCTGCTGCCTTCTTTTGGTCATCAGTTGATCCGAGTAACCCACATTTGTGGACTATAAGTATAGAAAAATGCAGGCCTGGTGCCATCCTAATGCCATGACAAAATCCAGGAGTACTGACATACATAAATGCATTAGTCTCAAACTGCAGACAACTGAAGACATAAAACATTTTCATCAGGTCTTGTTGTACCTGGTGTAAATGGTGAAGGGGCTCTATGCCTTAAAACGTGTTGTACTTTGAGACCAGTAAATTTACTTTTACCAAAACTACTGGAGTTTGCCTGCTGTTACTACAAGAAAAGGGTAGTGCTAGGCTTGCATTTTTCTTGCCTATCTCCAAGCATGTTAAAAGATGCAATTATAGTTGCATTATTTTGGCCATTTAAGAATGACTCCTATCATCTCAATATCTAATTGTATAGTTCTGATGTGTTTTGCTCCCCTCATTTTGCTGCATGGCTTCACTGCACATTAAACTGACTGCTGATGTCTCTAGAAGAACAATACTCATGGCATGTGGAGCTTGTGACAGGTTTTATCCATCTTGGCATCATCAAAAATTAATGATAGCTGTCATAAGTAATTATTTTTATATGCAAATTTTTCAGTGGGCTTAAGAAAGTATCACTGCACTGGAAAACTGATACAATTGCAGCGTGCTGCTCACCGTATAGAGGGACCACATAACGGATTCACAGATTGAATCTGTAAATTTGTCACTAAGCCGTTTTCTCGAAAAGGTAAAATATTTATGTACTGGTGAGGCTACCAGATCAGCTATGTAAATCTTGGTTCATCTAAAATAGATATGGCTTCAATGATTCTCATCTTAAACTCTTCGGACGTAAAACATGCATTAGCACAAGATGAAACGAAGCTCCAGAACGTACCGGTGGAATTAGTGATTGCACAAAAGTTGACTCAAAAAATGTAAAACATTTATATCTGAAATAGCATAAGATAGTACCAGCAAAATAGCAAGTCACTTTTACTAAAACCTATATTTTTTTTTTACAGTAGAAAGATCATACTGTTTTTTATTAACATAAAATAAAATCTTACTAAAAAAGGTACATAAGCATGGCTGCTGAACCCAAAAATTGTATTGTGTCTCCCGGTATGCATTCTCTGCATGATTTCGACAGAGCAATTATTTTTCCTAAATTCACTTTTCGGATTTAATCTTTGTCTGCTTCTGCTCTTTCAACTTTTTTGTTCTATTCCCTGTCCACTGGGTCACAAAGATAATGAGTTTCCTTTATTCCTTGAGGAACAGCATAAAGGAACAGCATCAGCTATCAACTACTGTACCATGTGCAATGACTGATGATATATATCCCTGCATAGACCCTCTGTCAGTATTCATGAAGAGCACTGGAGTCATCAATTAATGGATGGTTTTTGGATCTGGCTCACATTATTTTTGCCTGTTTTGCCCCCATAGTTAGAGCAATAGGTTTTTAATGTGTGTTCCTTGGAGCCATGTATTGATCATCATTTGATGGACTTTGTTGAGGAATTTGTGCTGCAGGGAGTTCACTAATTGCCCTTAAGGATCCATTCACATGATTGTATTTCTGGGTCCGTATCTGTTTCACAATTAACTGCACCACAATGACCACAACGAAATGCTACGACAGCAACTGCACCGCCAACAACTTGGTAGTTCAGCTTGCTCTCAACCGTTTGCTGGGCATATACAGTTGTTTTCTTGCCACACATTCTATTATTGATGACTGACGACAGAGTAGAGGAAGAAAAGTCTGAGCGGGAGTTGTAGAGTTGGCCCAGCTTACGCAAAGAAGTGCAAAATCTAACTTCAGGTACATTCATTAGCAGCAATTTCCAAGTTCAATTCTCTAGAACCAGTAAGAATTATGGAGGCAGGTTGATGGCTGAAATTGAGCACTTGTATAGTGCTATACTAGTAGTATTGTAGGTGATGGGTGTCTTAGACCTAGTCCCTCACCTCAAAGCAGTGTCTTTGATTCTGGTCTCAGCTAGTCACTCTGCTCTCTGACTTCTCAAGTATTTATTTGAGGTTATATATATATATATTTGATCTCTCTGGAGAATCCTTGTTAATAGTGGGAGCTCAGGCATATTTTTCCTCTCCTCTCTGTCTCCGGACAGGAACTCCCCCTCCTGGCAGGAAGAGGACAAGCCCACTCCTACCAAGAGGAGAAGAACAAGACAACTAGCCATCTCCCTTGTCAACCAATAACATCCATACTTTACTGGTAGTAATGACCAAAACATATAACACACATAAACAATACTACATTATATATAGTGCAATAGGAGATTCCCCCAGGTTTGGGGTACCGCGTATGAATTTGGTCTCTTGCTTCTGCCTAAACCTCTTCCTTGTGGCAGTTTAAATTCTGATGCTGATGCTTCTCACACAAGTCCTCAACAGGAAGACTTTCTTGAGTATCTTCTCTAGCACATGGTGTGTTAGTAGCTCGTCTTAGGAAAAAATAAGGTGTTATACTTGGGGGAAGCAGTGAAGACAGAGAGAACGCAAGCTAAAGGCTTTTCTGGGGCAGCAAGGAGGAGGAGCAGCTTGGCTCGAGCATCACTATTTCTGAAAAGTTTTTGGCGGGATTTTAACTCACAACCTTCTACATTACAGCCAAGAATGTTAACCACTACACTATAGAGCTGCATGGCCAATTACTTAAAAAAAAAAAAAAATTATGAGACTTCTGCTGTATAGGAATACTTACTAGTAGTAAGTATTCCTATTCTAGTAGTAAGTATTCCTATACAGCAGAAGTTTTTTTTTTTTTTGTTACTTACCATGCAGTTCTATAGTGTAGTGGTTAACATTCTGGGCTGTAATGTAGAAGGTTGTGAGTTTGAATCCCATCAGAAACCTTTTAGAAATAGAGGCTAAATTAGATTTAAATACAGTGGTGTGTCCCCAAGCACTGACTCCATATATGGACATAGCTTTATATGGAGTCATAGCAGGGACTCCTAAGACAAACTTGAGTCCCGACACCCTCCCCTCTTTAGAGCAGGGGGTGCCTAGTTTAATGGTCGGGTTCTCTCATTGACTTCCATTCTTTGCACTGCTACAGCCACCCACATTCTCACTCACAGATCATACATGATGCATGATACATGTCATTTACCAGACATTTTATTATGAGGTCTATTTCAACAATGCCAAGTAAAGGGTTTGGTACCCGGATTACTAAACTGTTGAAAAATATTTATAATTAACAGACGGAAGTGCTATTAAATGTTCTTCCTCTTCTACAAACACCATGGCACACTGTTATTGACAATTTACAAACAATAGTATACTGGCACATTCTGATGCGTTGAATCAAACTGGTATATTAAAGCGGCAGTATAATACATTGAATTTAACTAATATAGTAACACAACAGTATGATTCATTAAATTAACTGGTATATTAATGTAGCAGCATAATGCATTGAATTTAACTGGTATATTAATGCAGTGGTAGGGCACAACCACAAAGTCAGGTTTCTGCATCCAATATCAGGAATGGATCATAAAAGAAGACAAAATATACAGTACAGATACTTCAATTTTTTTAATTCATTCTTGGTTTTGGCTTCCAAAATTGCATGCAGAAACCCAACTGAGTTGCGATACCCGTACAATGCTTTGAATTGAACTAGTATATTAGAGCAATAGTATGATGTGTGCAAACTATGCAATTTTAAACAATAGCAAAATTGCTACTGTTTTTTTAGAAGAAAAAAAAAGTACAATTGTGAAGCATATCCCTAAACACTCTTTTCAACACTCTAGTATGGCTGGCTTGTGTATATAATTGGAGTCTTCCAGAAGATGCTGGACACGTATCCTCTTCCATGGCAGGCTGAGCTGAGAATGGCGCCTGTGTTTTACACATAGCACAGAGCTGAAGGACCTGCCAAAATGCTGGGCCCTGATTGGCTCAGAGGCTATCTGTCTGCTGATCAGGATGGTTGTCTGCAAGCCCCCCTTCATCCCAGGGTCATGTGGTCCTCCATCTTTATCCTGCCTGTCCTGTTTTCCACCAATTTTCAGTAAAATGGAGGTGCTGTTTTGCACGATTCAGCTGAAGCGAATGTCAAAACTCTGGATTTGCTTGGCAGCAGAATTTTTTTCAAAGGAATCTGATTCAATGTAGGAGATAAATAAATATATATATATATATATAATAACCAGCACCAGAGTTCTCGCCTACTGTGCCCGCGATCACCAGATCAGCATCTGGAATGTACAAACAAAAGGAAAGACCACAGCATTGCAGGCTTCAAGTGTAGCACCAAGACACTTCCACCACTAGTGGCGGACATGACTATGTGACTAAAACGACTTGGAGCTACAGTTGAAGCCTGTGATCCTGTGGCCTTTCCTTTTGTATATATATATATGTAGTATTATACTACTACTTCAAATTAAATGGTACTGTAAAGAAACCATTAAAATACTTGAATATTTCCCCCTTTTTCTTTATAACACTACGCATATACTGTATATTTTGTTAGATAATCTATATCATATATACTGTATTTATAGACAATACTGTATATACAGTACTTAGTATTCCAACTCAAAACCCATAGTTTTGCAAACTGATGTGCTCAAAGCTAATGTGCCCACTTCACTGTTGTGCTCACAACCATTTGAACTTGTGCCACCCTGTTTTTCTAGTTTCTTGCTTCCATGCTATTCTATGCTATTCGAGTTTGTCCCTAGTCCATTCTGGTCTCTGGAAACTGACAAGCGCATAAAACTCTTAACACCATCCTATAATCAATCTTCTGAAGAGTCAGGCCTTTCTTAGAAACCACTTTTGAAAGGAGTCTTAATAGCAGTTGCTCTTGAGTTTCTTCTTGGAACACGCCAATAGTGCCCACTCATGCACGTCTTCTCCTTCATATCTGTAAATGTCTTACACAGAGCACACTTTCATCTTGTCTATTGATTTTAACACTTGGTTTCACTCAACTGTGTTTCTTGCCCCATAGCACTATGGATCGGTGACTGTTATAAACTATATACTGTAACTTAACTGATTTAAGGGGGGCTTTCCAGTTTGCATCAACATCCTGTAAAATAAGCATTTATGAACGTAATTTTTTTTTAAAATGTATTAATTTTACCTTTATTGCTTATATTTCCCGTTCCTGGCTGTGGTCACATGGCCATTTCCCCGCAGCTCTTTTCCATTCCCTGTGATGTTATGCCCATGGGCATGTCAAAGCAGCAACAGGGGGAGTAATAGGACAGTGTCTATGTAGCTAGCTGGGAGGGAGGAGCTATAAACTAGCTGGGCATTGTCAGGGGCGGGGCTGAAGTTGTGGCAGAGAAAGTAGAAATGCATTGTGGGTTTGGTCCAACACAGCAACAGGAAGGATGGATATAAACCAAAACCAGAGTGATTGGTTTAAATGGTGAAAATGGGTCAAGAGTACAGTTGAGCGAACCCGAATTGTAAAGTTCGGGTTCGTACCGAACTTTAGGTTTTTCGGCACCCGGACCCGAACATTTGCGTAAAAATTGGGGTTCGGCGATTTTTATGGCACTTTTTTTGAAAACAAGCGTCGTACTACTTGCCCCAAAAGGCCATCACAGCCATGCCTTCTATTGGCATGGCTGTGATTGGCCAACTGCAGCATGTGACCCAGCCTCTATTTAAGCTGGAGTCACTTAGCGCCACCCGTCACTCTGCTCGGATTAGTGTAGGGAGAGGCTGCAGCTGCTGTGAGGGAGAGATTAAGGAGCGATCTTATCAAGAACTGGTTTATGTACTCAGCGATCTACAGAAAAACTGTTTTGTGGGTGCAGTGCACCCTTTTTTTAAGCCTGCCCTGAGCCAACTACTGCTGAAAACTAACTTTTTTTTCTTCATTTCATCAATATCAATACCTGATCGGCAGCCATTTTATGCAACGATAGTGCACCAGCATAGGCTATCTGCAAGTCCATAAATACAGCTTTGGCATACTGGGGTGAAAAAACCCTCTAATATACTGCACATCTGGGATTAGACGCGCATAAGTGACTGTCACATTTAGGACAGAAATACAGCTTTTTGGTTACTGGGGTGAAAAAAGCCTGTGATATACTGCACATCTGGGATAAGATGTGCATAAGTGAGTGTCACATTTAGGCCACAAATACCACTGTCATATAGAGTTAAAAAAAAATAATATAGAGTGCAATACCCTACATCAGGGTTTATATTGGCGGTTATTTATTTTTAACATACATAACCACTTTTTACTTTGCTTTGTGAACGCTAACTATGAGGCAAACATCTAATAAGGGACGCGGTCATGGTCGTGGTGACGGTGTTGGTAGAGCCTCTGGTGCAGGGAGAGGACGTGGCCGTTCTGCCACAGCTATACGTCCTACTGAACCTACTACCTCAGGTCCCAGTAGCCGCCAGAATCTATAGCGATATTTGGTCGAGCCTAATGCTGTTCTAAGGATGGTAAGGCCTGAAAAAGTACAGGCGCTAGTCAATTGGGTGGACAGTGGATCCAGCACGTTCACATTATCTCCCGCCCAGTCATTTGCAGAAAGCGCACAGGTGGCGCCTGAAACCCATGCCTTTCAGTCTGTCACATCACCCCCGTGCACATCAGGGAACCTGTCTGAGTCTCAAGTTATGCAGCAGTCTCTTATGCTGTTTGAAGACTCTGCTATCAGGGTTTCCCAAGGGCATCCACCTAGCACTTCCCCAGGGGTGGAAGACATAGAATGCACTGACGCACAACCACCTCAGCACATCTCTGATGATGATGAAACACAGGTGCCAACTGCTGCATCTTTCAGCAGTGTGCAGACCGAAAAGGAGGTCAGGGAGGAAGACTGGGTGGAAAACGATGCAGGGGACGATGAGGTCCTAGACACCACATGGAATGAAGGTCGTGCCACTGACTTTCAGAGTTCGGAGGAAGAGGCAGTGGTGAGACCGAGCCAACAGCGTAGCAAAAGCGGGAGCAGGGTGCAAAAGCAGAGCAGCCGTCGCCAAAACAGTCCCTGCTACTGGCCACCGTCAACAGGGACCGAGCACACCAAAGGCAGCTTCAAGGAGTTCCCTGGCATGGCACTTCTTTACACAATGTGCTGACGACAAGACCCAAGTGGTTTGCACGCTGTGCCATCAGAGCCTGAAGCGAGGCATTAACGTTCTGAACCTTAGCACAACCTGCATGACCAGGCATCTACATGCGAGACACGGGATGCAGTGGAGTAAGCACCTTCAAAACCAAGAAAGGGCTCAGGCCCCTCCTGCTCCCTCTTCTGCTGCTGCCTCCGCCTCTGAAGCAATGTTGGCACCTGCCGCCCAGCAAATAGAGGATGTGCCACCAACAACACCACCTCCGTCACCAAGCATCTCCATCATGTCACACGGAAGCGTTCAGCTCTCCATCTCACAAACCTTTGAGAGAAAGCGTAAATTCCCACCTAGCCACCCTCGATCCCTGGCCCTGAATGCCAGCATTTCTAAACTGCTGGCCTTTGAAATGCTGTCATTCATGCTGGTGGAGACGGACAGCTTCAAACAGCTCATGTCGCTTGCTGTCCCACAGTACGTCGTTCCCACCCGCCACTACTTCTCCAGGAGAGCCGTGCCCTCCCTGCACAACCAAGTATCTGATAAAATCAAGTGTGCACTGCGCAACGCCATCTGTGGCAAGGTCCACCTAACCACAGATACGTGGACCAGTAAGCACGGCTAGGGACGCTATATCTCCCTAACTGCACACTGGGTAAATGTAGTGGTGGCTGGGCCCCAGGCAGAGAGCTGTTTGGCGCACGTCCTTCCTCCGCCAAGGATCACAGGGCGTCATTCTTTGCCTCCTGTTGCCTCCTCTTCCTATTCGGCTTCTTCCTCCTCCTCTTCTTCCACCTCCTCATCCGGTCAGCGACAGACCTTCACCCCCAACTTCAGCACAGCCAGGGGTAAACGTCAGCAGGCCGTTCTGAAACTGATGTGTTTGAGGGACAGGCCCCACACTGCGCAGGAGTTGTGGCGGGGTATAGAACAACAGACCGACGAGTGGTTGCTGCCAGTGGGCCTCAAGCCCGGCATGGTGGTGTGCGATATCTTGTTGCAGCTCTGGGACTAGCCGGTTAAACGCACATCCCTTGCCTGGCGCATGTGCTGAATTTGGTGGTGCAGAAATTCATTCACAACTACCCCGACAAGTCTGAGCTGCTGCATAAAGTGCGGGCCGTCTGTGCGCGCTTTTGGCGTTCTCACCCTGCTGCTGCTCGCCTGTCAGCGCTGCAGCGTAACTTCAGCCTTCCCGCCCACCGCTTCATATGCGACGTGCCCACTAGGTGGAACTCCACCTTGCACATGCTGGAGAGACTGTGCGAGCAGCAGCAGGCCATAGTGGAGTTGCAGCACGCACGGGTGAGTCGCACTGCGGAACAGCACCACTTCCCCACCAATGACTGGGCCTCCATGCGAGACCTGTGTGCCCTGTTGCGCTGTTTCGAGTACTCCACCAACATGGCCAGTGGCGATGACGCCATTATCAGCGTTACAATACCACTTCTATGTCTCCTTGAGAAAACACTTAGGGCAATGATGGAAGAGGATGTGGCCCAGGACGAGGAGGAGGAAGAGGGGTCATCTCTAACACTTTCAGGCCAGTCTTTTAGAAGTGGCTCAGAAAGAGGATTTTTGCAACAGCAGAGGCCAGGTACAAATTTGGCCAGCCAGGGCCCACTACTGGAGGACGAGGCGGAGCAGGATGAGGAGGATGGGGATGAAGCATGTTCACAGCGGGGTGGCATCCAACGCAGCTTGGGACCATCACTGGTGCGTGGCTGGGGTGATACGGAGGACACAGATGATACTCCTCCCACAGAGGACAGCTTGTCCTTACCTCTGGGCAGCCTGGCACACATGAGCGACTACATGCTGCAGTGCCTGCGCAACGACTGCAGAGTTGCCCACATTTTAACATGTGCTGACTACTGGGTGGCCACCCTGCTGGATCCCCGTTACAAAGACAATGCCGTCCTTAATTCCCTCACTGGAGCGTGATCGGCAGATGCGCAACTACAGGCGCACGCTGGTAGACGCGCTCCTGAGAGCATTCTCGACTGACGCCGGGGGACAAGTGGAAGCACAAGGCGAAGGCAGGGGAGGAGGAAGAGGTCGCCAAAGCAGCTGTGTCAGCGCCAGCACCTCAGAAGGCAGGGTTAGCATGGCCGACATGTGGAAAAGCTTTGTCACCTCGCCGCAACAACCGGCCCCAACTGCTGATATGGAGGGTGTTAGCAGGAGGCAGCATTTGAACAACATGGTGGAACAGTACCTGTGCACACAACTACACGTACTAACTGATGGTTCTGCCCCATTCAACTTCTGGGTCTCCAAATTGTTCCCAAAGAACGGATGTGTCTTCAACTGACACAGACGTCTCCGATAGTGAGAGGGACAGATATCCCAGGACTAGGGGACGCGGGCGTGACAATTTTAGATCTAGACGCCAGGGCGGCCGGGGTGGCCGCTATAACATATACCAGCCAAACGATCAAGCACAATGCGCGCCCTTCAGCCAACAACCATCTGCCCCACAGTCATCATCATCTGCCTCTTTTTTAGAACAAACCATACACTATCCACTACTGAGTCGCAACATCAACCCTCCGCCCAACTAGTAGGGCCTATAGATTACAAACTGGTAATTAATCTCTCATCACGTACGCTAACAGAAGTAGAGATTACGGTACTGAGACGAGGCCTATCCTTTGTCCCCACCACCCAATTTGACCTTTTCCGCTGGACTAAGGATCTCCACCTGTTCGCCCGTAAGCTGAAGTGGCACAAACACTTTAAGCTCAAAGACAAGAAAGAGAGCCGTGAGCTGGGCGTGCCGGTGGAGATCCTTAGTGATGTACACTTCCTATTCAATCTGGATAGAACACCGGAGTGTCCAGATGGCACAGGCCCCTTCACTGACCTAGAAAATAGGAGCATCAAAATGCCTCCAGTGGGCGACATCTCATGTGTAGATGTTTTTCTCAAACAGACCTTTGCCGAACTCTCCAAGATAATTCCCAACCACAGGAGATCCAATTGCAGCTGGAAGGAGAGACAAGCAATTAAAGAGTTGTCAAAGGATAGTAGCATCACGATCAAGCCCTCTGACAAAGGGGGCAATGTGGTCATTTTAGACACCCTAGCCTATCGAGACATGTGCCTCACGCTACTTGGTGATAGAGAAGGCTATGAGGTACTACCTTCCGACCCGACCCCCAGACTCCAGCAGGAATTGAGGGAGATCTTGTCAAAAGCCAAAACAGAAAAACTCATCAGTGGTGAGGAATTTGAATACTTGTACCCAGCGCATCCCATAATGGCAA
Source organism: Bufo gargarizans (assembly GCF_014858855.1). NCBI lineage: Eukaryota > Metazoa > Chordata > Amphibia > Anura > Bufonidae > Bufo > Bufo gargarizans. Next base: position 63,420 of record NW_025334668.1, on the reverse strand, counting down.
CATTGTACTGCCTACCCAAGGTCCATAAGGGTACCCTGCCCCTTAGGGGGCCGGCCAATTGTATCAGGGGTAGGCAGCTTACCGCAAAACTGCGGGATATATGTGGATCGCATATTGGGCCCGTTTGTGCAGTCCCTTCCATCGTATGTGAGAGATACAGGTGACCTACTTTCTAAACTTTAGAACCTTAACCTAGAGCCCAGCTGGTTCTTGGCATCAATTGATGTTGAGGCCCTGTACTCTTCCATCCCCCATGACCAGGGTCTAATAGCCACTGCACACTACCTGAGGGCTAGGGGAATACAGTTCTCTGCGCACAACGAGCTGGTCCTCCGTCTTCTGCGTTTCGTGCTCACCGGCAACTGTTTCTTCTTTGACGGTCGTATATACCACCAGCTCAGGGGCACCGCGATGGGCAGCTCTTGCGCACCATCGTATGCTAACTTGCTCCTGAGCTGGTGGGAAGAGACCACTGTTTTTGGCGATGTGCCCAGTTGGTATACGGAGTTTATCGTCCTCTGGGCCCGCTACATAGATTACATTTTCATTCTGTGGAGCGGCTCATAGGATGATTTCAGTAGGCTGGTGGAGGAGTTGAACAACAACATCATTAACCTCAAATTCACTTCAGTCATCGTACGTAACAACCTCCCATTTCTGGATCTATGCATATCCAGGGTTACAAAGGGGGGTTTGCAGACTACCATATATCGCAAGGAGACCTCAACTAACTCGCTGCTTCGATGGGACAGTTGCCACCCAGTCCCATTGAAGCGGGGGATTCCCGTTGGCCAGTACCTGCGGCTCAAACGCAATTGCTCAGACCAGCGGGAATTCATACGTCAGGCCAAGGAGCTGAGAGAACATTTCTTAGCACGGGGATATCCAGATAACACACTTAGACAGGCCTACCAGTGAGTATGACAGATGTCACGTACCAGACTGTTACATCCAACCGTGGCTTAGAAACCCAAGCGACAAAACAAACTTAGAGTTATAGGTACATTCGACACAGCGGCTACACAAATTAAAGAAATTCTTGGACGGAACTGGGGCACGCTCCTGATGGACCCAGATCTGGCTGATGTGGTCAGCCCCCACCCATCGGTGACCTATAGGAGAGGGACCAATTTAAGAGACCAATTCGTCCACAGCCACTACAATCCCCCCAAGAAAAGCACGTGGCTGCACGGACCAGTCAGCGGGTGTTTTAAGTGCGGTCGCTGTACTTTTTGTAAATTTGTTACACAGTGCAAGTGTCATGGAACCATGAACCAGACGTACAACAAGAGATAAGTGGAAAAGAAGGCTTTATTGAAAATCAAGCTGTAAGGCAAAAGTCCAAACGGATGGCTAAACCGAAGCAGGGTCTTGCGAAGCCAGAGGTCAGGAACCAGAAGGGTAGTCAGACGAAGCCTGGATCAGGAACCAGCAGGGTAGTCAGACGAAGCCTGGATCAGGAACCAGCAGGGTAGTCAGACGAAGCCAGGATCAGGAACCAGAAGCAGCAGCAGTCTTAGAAGCATGTGAACACAGGAGGACCAAGCAAGGAACTGAAGCCACAGACCTCCTATATATATGAGCTAGGCATCCAGCTCCTCCCAGTGGGAAGGAGAAGCCGCAGGGTGGGAGGCTACAAGAAACCCAGAAACCAAGATGGCCGCCAGCACATGTCAAATGAAGGAGAACAGCAAGAAGGTAAGACCATGACAGTACCTCCCCCTCAAGGACCCCTCCTCCGCGGAGTAAAGAACGGTTTCTGAGGGAAGCGTGCGTGGAAGGCTCGGAGCAAGGCAGGAGCATGGAAATCTGCGGAGGGAACCCAGGAACGCTCCTCTGGACCATAACCACGCCAATGGACCAAAAACTGCACCCGACCGCGGACCAGGCGTGAGTCCAGGATATTGCTCACCTCATACTCCTCACGATTGCCCACTTGGACCGGACGAGGCCGAGGAACCGAGGAAGTGAAACGATTACACACCAGTGGCTTCAACAGGGAGACATGAAACACGTTGGAGATCCGCATGCCAGGAGGAAGCGCAAGGGCATAGGCTACCGGGTTTACCCTGCGAAGCACTCGGAAGGGACCAACAAAGCGAGGCGCCAGCTTGGGAGTGGGCACTCGAAGGTTGAGGTTGCGGGTGGACAACCATACGCGGTCTCCGACCTGGTAGGAAGGAGCGGGCGCTCGTCTGCGATCAGCCTGGAGTCTCTGGCGCTGCGCAGAGACCTCAAGGGACCTCTGGATCTGTACCCACGAAGCACGTAGGACGGAAAGGTGATCCTCCACAGCCGGAATATCCTGGGGAGAGAATACCTCCGGTAACACGGCAGGTTGGAACCCATAATTGGCCATGAAGGGAGACGTCCCAGAGGAAGAGTTCACCGCCGTGTTCCTGGCAAACTCAGCCCAAGGCAGGAGGTCAACCCAATTGTCTTGGTGATCGGAGACATAGCAACGAAGGAATTGCTCCAAGGCCTGATTGGATCGTTCTGCGGCCCCATTGGACTGAGGGTGGTAGGCCGAGGAGACAGAGAGATGAATCCCCAACTGGGAGCAAAAGGAGCGCCAGAACCTGGACACAAACTGACTCCCCCGATCCGACACAATCTCCTTGGGCAAACCGTGCAACCGGAAGACCTCCCTGGCAAAAATCGTGGCCAACTCTTGTGCAGAGGGTAACTTCTTGAGAGGAACACAGTGGCACATTTTGGAAAACCGATCCACAATCATGAGAATGACCGTATGGCCTCGGGATGCAGGGAGGTCCACAATGAAATCCATCCCCAGGTGTGACCATGGACGCTCCCCGGTGGCTATGGGTTGCAAAAAGCCCAACGGACGGTGCCGAGGGGACTTACTCTGGGCACAAACGGAGCATGCCGCTACATATGCGGCGATGTCGGAACGTAGAGAAGGCCACCAGAACAGACGTGAAACAGCCCAGGACAGCTGATTCTTTCCAGGATGCCCCGCGGCCTTGGAGTTATGGTAGGTTCGCAACAACCGAGTGCGCAACTCCTCAGGCACAAAACATCTGCCGTTGGGTCTCCCAGAGGGAGCACCAGATTGAGCCGCCAAAATCTGCTCACCCAGGGGAGAGGTCAGGCTGGTGCGAATGGCGCCAGGATCTGATCCGGAGGTATGACCGAAGTCGGAATCGACTCCTCCCCGGACAGCTCGGAGTACTGCCGTGATAAGGCATCCGCTCTGATGTTCTTGGAACCGGGTAGGTAGGAGACCACGTAATTAAAATGTGACAAGAACAGAGCCCATCTGGCCTGACGTGGTGTCAATCTCTTGGCCTCAGAGAGGTAGGTCAGATTCTTGTGGTCCGTCAGGATGAGAACCGGAACCACCGAACCCTCGAGCAAGTGCCTCCATTCTTTAAGGGCCTGCACGATGGCCAATAACTCCCTGTCACCAATCTGATAGTTGCACTCCGCGGAAGACAGTTTCCGGGAGTAAAACCCACAAGGAAGCAGAGGACCCTCTGGTGTTCTACGCTGAGACAGAAGGGCGCCTACTCCCGTCTCAGACGCGTCCACCTCGAGGACAAAAGGCAACCCAGGGTTGGGATGCGACAGAATCGGAGCCGACACAAAGGCGGACTTTAGAGCCTCAAAAGCTCGGATGGCCTCGAGCAGCCAGACCTGGGGATTACTGCCCTTCCTGGTCAGATCCGTGAGAGGCTTGGCTAGCATGGAAAAGTCCCTGATGAACTTCCGATAATAATTGGCGAAGCCCAAAAAGCGCTGCAGGGCACGAAGACCACTGGGCTGGGGCCACTGTAAGACAGCCAAAACCTTCTCAGGATCCATTGAGAACCCCTCAGCGGAAATGATGTAACCTAAGAAGGTTACCTGGGATCGGTGAAATTCGCATTTCTCAAGCTTACCGAACAGCTTGTTCTCTCGTAACCGTTGAATGTGGGCCTCCATGGATTCAGAATATACCAAGATGTCATCCAAATAGACCACCACACACTGCTGCAACAGGTCACAGAAAACATCGTTGATGAATTCCTGGAAGACTGCGGGCGCATTGCACAACCCAAAGGGCATAACCAAGGATTCATAATGACCGGTCCTGGTGTTAAACGCGGTCTTCCACTCATCGCCCGCCTTGATCCTTACCAGGTTATATGCCGCCCTCAGGTCGAGTTTGGTAAAGACCGTGGCCCCTTTGAGGCGATCGAACAGCTCGGAAATCAAGGGTATCGGGTAAGCGTTCTTGATCGTGATGCGATTGAGACCCCTGTAATCGATGCAAGGCCTCAACTCCCCGCCCTTCTTTTTCACAAAGAAAAATCCAGCCCCTGCCGGGGACGAGGATTTGCGAAATGTGTCCGCGTGAAAGCGCCTCCCTCACATACTCCTCCATGGCCTCATTCTCCGCTACCGACAGTGGATAGACTTTGCCACGAGGAGGAACGGCACCAGATTGTAACTCTATGGCACAATCGTATGGGCGATGCGGAGGTAGGGCAACCGCACGCACCTTATCGAATACATCCCGGTACTCCTCGTATTCAGGAGGCAACAGAGAGTCCGAGGAAGTACACAGCAACTTGACAGACCCATGGATGCAACTAGCCCCACACTGCGGTGACCACGAGAGGATCTCGGCCGATCTCCAATCGAAAGTCGGATTATGCTTCTGGAGCCAGGGGTACCCCAAGAGTAGTGTGGAGACGAAATAACCTGGAAACAGACCGACTCTCTGTGAACGGCACCAATGGCCATCCCCACTGGAAGGGTCTCATGAGTCACGTGTGGCGGCAGAAGGGGTCTGCCGTCTATCGCCTCAAGAGCCAGTGGGGAACCTCGAGGCTGCAGAGGAATGGAATTGGCGGCAGCGAACACACTATCAATGAACAAACCACCAGCACCAGAGTCCACCAACGCCTGGGTCGTCACCGAGCCCCCGACCCAGGAGAGGACAACAGTAATCAGTGGTTTGTCAACACGGGAAACCAGGGACGAGGAGACTCCACCCAAGATCTGCCCCCGACAGGATCTCAGGTGCGAGCGTTTCCCGGACGGTTCGGGCATGCCAACCGAAAATGCCCACCGAGACCACAGTACATGCATCGGCCCTCGCGTCTCCGGAGTGCCCTCTCCCCCTCGGACAGACGAGCAAACCCCAGCTGCATGGGTTCACCCCCAGACAAGTCATCCCCAGGAGGCGTGGGAGGAGAGGGAGGCACGGGTGGGACAGCAAACGTAGGCGCCAATCTGTTAGAAGACCCCCGCAGGCTCTCCTTAAAGGAAGGTCTCTCCCTGAGTCTGGTGTCAATCAAAATCAGGAAATAAATAAGAGACTCGAGCTCCACTGGTAGGTCCTTAGCTGCAACCTCATCCTTCAAGGCATCCGAGAGACCATGAGAGAAAGCAGCGACCAGAGCCTCATTATTCCAGCCCACCTCTGCTGCCAGGGTACGAAACTCAATGGCGTATTCAGCTACGGATCGTGAACCCTGTCTGATGGACATAAGGAGCTTCGCAGCAGAGGCAGCACGAGCCGGCACATCGAATACCTTCCAAAGAGAAGCAACAAAACCGGAAAACTCGGCAACCACCGGATTGTTGTTCTCCCATAAAGGGCTGGCCCAGGCCAAGGCCTTGTCCGAGAGCAGCGAGATCAAGAAGCCCACCTTTGATCTCTCAGTAGGAAAGGCATGTGGCAGCAACTCAAAATAAATGCCCACCTGGTTAAGGAAACCTCGGCACTGAGTTGGCTCTCCCCCAAAGCGCTGTGGAAGGGAGACAGAACCGGTCATACCCCGAAACACCGCAGGCGCAGCAACAGGTGTCGGGGTAGACTCTGGCGCAACAACCGGAGCGGCAGTAGGAGCGGGCCCAGGAGCGACAACCGACCCATCGGCAACGGAAGCTAAATGAGCCGTGCGTTCAAGCAGGGTTTGCAACGCCACAGCGAACCGACCCAACAGGTGATCCTGCTGATCAAGTCTGGCAACCAGCGTAGGTAGCGAGGATGGCCCTGTACCGTCAGAATTCATGGCTTGGTCCTAATGTCATGGAACCATGAACCAGACGTACAACAAGAGATAAGTGGAAAATAAGGCTTTATTGAAAATCAAGCTGTAAGGCAAAAGTCCAAACGGATGGCTAAACCGAAGCAGGGTCTTGCGAAGCCAGAGGTCAGGAACCAGCAGGGTAGTCAGACGAAGCCTGGATCAGGAACCAGCAGGGTAGTCAGACGAAGCCTGGATCAGGAACCAGCAGGGTAGTCAGACGAAGCCAGGATCAGGAACCAGAAGCAGCAGCAGTCTTAGAAGCATGTGAACACAGGAGGACCAAGCAAGGAACTGAAGCCACAGACCTCCTATATATATGAGCTAGGCATCCAGCTCCTCCCAGTGGGAAGGAGAAGCCGCAGGGTGGGAGGCTACAAGAAACCAAGATGGCCGCCAGCACATGTCAAACGAAGGAGAACAGCAAGAAGGTAAGACCATGACAGCAAGTCCGTTACACTTGACCCCACAGGCTTTACCCACCATATACGGAACTTCATTAATTGTCGCACCGCAGGGGTTATTTACCTGCGAGTGCGGAATGAGATGAGATATGTGGGTAAGACCCGTAGAGAACTGAGGGTACGCATAGGCGAACACATGGGTGACATCCGCAACAACAGGGATACCCCAGTGGCAAGACATGTCCACTCCGCACATGGGGGACGGGCATCAGTTGTAACATTCTTGGGTCTAGAACAAATCAGGAAGCCACTTTGAGGGGGAGACTGGGACAAAAAGGATCCTCCAGAGAGAATGTTGGTGGATTTTTAAACTAAAAACCACACAACCCCTTGGTCTTAACGACCAATTGCAATTTGGATGTTTCCTGTGACTCATGTGCATGCCAGCCAACTATAATTCACCTTTTACATTCACCATTGGTATATGCACTTAAATAGATAAAAAATTAGGGGGGGCACGAGTACCATTAGGCACCTATATTGTTGACGTGCCCTGGTCTCAATACCTGTCTTCCCTTCAAGACTATGGTGTTCCTTCCCTCTCCATGCGCCAATGGTCCCTAACCAAGCCCAGATGTAGTCACCACCCTCTATGACTATGCTATGGGTTTCACCCTGTCTCCCCGCCTGCAACTATGTATAATGGAGGGTCTTCACCATCATCTCCATCACTCTCCACCAACTGCCCTGTTTCCACTCCCCACCCTCCAATGTGATACAAGGGGTTAACACCCTCCCTTTACCTTGTGTCTTCTGCTTTATTGATGGGTCACCCTAGGTCCTCAGATTAGAAAAGGGAGTAGACACTTATATAGGTCTCCTCTCGATTCATAACCCACAGTGGCCATCAGCCGCTATCTCTTTAAACTAATGGATAGCGGATACCATGAATATGTAATTTTTCCTGTTTTCTCCCGTGACTTAAACCTGCCCAGTACGCCCCTGCTTAGGTCCCGTGCTGGAGTAGATGGTTCTTGTCCTCCCCAGCACAGGCAGGTGTGCTGTTGTAGGAGCAAGCAGTACTGACACTTATACCGGCTCCTCCCACACTAGCCACCTTACTTGGACAGCTGCTGCGGCGCTCCGCCACGACCACGCCCCCATGCTATGACGTACATGGGGCGCCGTGACGTGGGGAGGCTGCACGGTGTTGCGGCTGCCCTCACTGGCAACTGCGCATGCGCAAAGGGGGACGCGGCCGGCCGCATCACGTGACATATACCAAATCACGTGAGAGGTGGCCGCGCCTATCGCGCCTATCGCGCATGCGCCCAGCCAACCTGCCCCTGCATTAAAACCACACAGCACACGCACAAGCGTTGTCAGACGCCGGCGGATGGTTCGGCACGTGCATCTATCCTGCCATACCCCACGCAAGCCATATGACCCTCAGGCCAAACAGTAAGTAACCTGACTTGGCATGCCGTTGCATTGAGTGTAGCGAATGCACTTACCTGACTGCACCCCCATTGATGTCTTTTACTTTATAGGTATCTGGGTCATTCTGGACTACCAAGTCCTGTTAAGTCTGCACCACTCAATACTCACCCCCTCCCTGCATCTGCTATAACCATACAGATGGACTGAGAGTGGGGGTTCATACCCTACCTTACACCCCTGTCCCCTGATGATTTAAGGGGTTTTCAATAGGTAGTTGTCTTTATTCCTTTACTGCAGGATGTATTTAGTTGGATATTCTCTTCAATGAAATGCGTAGGGACTCAGAGCATATCCCCACACTAGCCTGGGATTCAGAGCTTGTCTCTATACTAATTGTTACCCCCATATGAATAGCCATACCTGGGTCCAAAAGCCCTATAGGGTCACCTAGGGTCCTCTATTCTAGGGCTAGGTTCCGGACGGGGCCACCCCTTGCGGGGATAGGACCCCATGTTAGGAGGCACTTTAGGGCTTGATAGGCCAAGTAGGGCAGTACCAGGGACAGAGTCCTCCCTGTGGCCCTCCTGTATAAAGTGACCGCCAACTGGAGGACGCATCCACACGTGAGAACACCTTCTCCGGGGTTCTGGACCTGTAGGTCCTTTCGTCCACCATCGGTAAGACCAACCCTTATATGTGCCGCATGGCATGTCTGTAGACCACGGCACACCCGCCATGGTCTCTTGTTCTGTTAACGTCTATTGGTCGCATAGTCCACCTCCGGCTTTACTCGGAGACGTGTATGGGTATCTGACCATCAGGCGACCTGTCACCTCAGGTCCCCTGTTGTTTTGTGTTTTGTTTGTCTGGTAGGGGTTCTCCTCCCATCACTGGGACATTTAATAACCCTAATAAAAGTTAGGTTTTAAGACGTTACTACCCCTTTTTTCACTTAGTTTCAATTGCCGAGTAGTTCTTGGGGGGTGCCCTCGCACCACCTCTAAGGGACCATCCTTTGTATTCATTCTTTTGTCCACATGGCCAGAGGTTGCCCTGTATGCCTTGGAGGTGCTGGCCTGCCCTGCAGCCAGTGTACTCTCTGAACGTGTATTTAGCACGGCAGGAGGCGTCATTACAGACAGACGTAGCCGCCTGTCCACAGCCAACCTGGACAAGCTCAGGTTCATTAAAATGAACCAGGCTTGGATCCCACAAGACTTGTCTGTACCTTGTGCAGACTAGACATTTATACCACTATCAAACAAACATTCTTGTACTCAAGTCAAGTGCAATGATTCTTTGTTTTTTATTTTATTTGTCCCAATATTTTGGGGGCTACCTACCCAATAAAAAACAAAAAAATAACATTGTTGGCTACCTGTTCCTCCTCCATTGCTGCCTCCACCTACAACACCACAACCTCCGACTCCTCAACCTCCGACTCCATATCCACCTCCTTCTCTGAGGTTGCAGGTTAATAATTTGTAATTTTTAGTTATTTTATTTCATTTTAAGTTATTTCCCTATCTACATTTGTTTGCAGAGCAGTTGCCATGCTCTTAAGCACATTTTACTGCCTTTTACATCCCTCTAGCCTTTTCATGGACTATTTTAGAGCCATTTTAATTTAAAAAAGTGGCAATTTTAGTGCCCTAAATTGAAAAAGTTCTTATTTTCAATTGTCAGGTGACATTTTACCATTTTTGGCATATACAAACCCCTGCTGTGCCTGGGTGACAGGGGCCTAAATCTCTCCAAATCTTCTGTTGTATTGCTGGGTGACATGAACCCCCTTTTGCCGTGAATGAACCCCTGCTGTGCCTGGGTGACAGGGGCCTAAATCTCTCAAAATTCTCTGTTGTATTGCTGGGTGACATGAACCCCTTTTGCCGTGAATGAACCCCTGCTCTGCATTGCTGACAGGGGGCTAAATCTCTCAAAATCCTCTGTTTTTCTGGGTGACATGAACCCCCTTTTGCCGTAAATGAACCCCTGCAGTGCCTGGGTGACTGGGGCCTAAATCTCTCAAAATCCTCTGTTCTATTGCTGGGTGACATGAACCCCCTTTTGCCATGAGTGAACCCCTGCTCTGCATTGCTGACAGGGAACTAAATTTAGTGAAAACATCTGTTACTGATCGGAAGATGCGCGACTACAAGCGCACGCTGATGATAGCATTCCCACCTGACAGCGGGGGCACAGTGGAAGCACAAGGCGATGGCAGAGGAGAAGGAAGAGGTCGCCAACGCAGCTGGGGCACCACCAGCACCTGAGAAGGCAGGGTTAGCATGGCCCAAATGTGGAAAAGCTTTGTCAGCCTTGGAGGTGCTGACCTGCCCTGCAGCCAGTGTATAGTGTGAACGTGTGTTTAGCACGGCAGAGAGCATTATCACAGGCCGCAGCCAATGTGGACAAGCTTAAGTTTATTAAAATTAACCAGGCATGGATCCCACAGGACTTGTCCGTACCGTGTGCAGAATAGACATTTATACCAGCCTCAACCATCCATTCTTGTACTCAAGTGCACTTATTCTTTGTTTTATTTTGTTATATGTCCCGATATTTTGGGGGATACCCCAATTTAAAAATAAAAAATAACACAAATCAGTCTTGGCTACCTATTCCTCCTTCACCGCCGCTTCCACCTACACCGCCATGTCAACCTACACTGCCACATACACCCATCCACCGCCTCCTCAACCTCCTACTCCTAGATCCAGATTGTTATTTTAAATGTTTCTGTATTTTATGTTATTTTAAGTCATTTCCCTATACACATTTGTTTGCAGAACAGTTGCCATGCTCTTTTTGATGCCTTTTGCAGCCCTCTAGCCCTTTCCAGGACTATTTTAGAGACATTTTAGTGCCCAAAAGTTCGGGTCCCCATTGACTTCAATGGGGTTCGGGTTCGGGGTCAAGTTCGAGTCAAGTTCGAGTCCCGAACCCAAACTCTTTTTTCAAGTTCGGCCGAACCTGCCGAACCCGAACATCCAGGTGTCCTCTCAACTCTAGTCAAGAGGACAAAACTGAAAAAGAAAAGGCATGAGGAAGATGTACATGAGGTAAACAACTACATGAGAATATCTGTTAAAATCCAAAGTAATCTAAGAAAACCCCTTTATGGCCAGGTCAGTATTGGCCATAAAAGGACACTCCCATCAAATTTTTTATTACATATTAACAACCAATATGTGGCTCTTCTGTGAGTATCTTTATCTAGGCCTGTCAAGAAAATAATAGAGCTGTAATATTGTTATCCTAATTCTACATCTACTATTATCATGAGGATTACCCTTCAGATAGCATCTTCCCCTTATTGCAGCAGTAAACTGGAAATGGATTAACTGTCTTTATAGGAGTTTTTCTCCTTCTAATTTCCATTTTATTGGCATAGTATGGTTGAAATGAAAAACAGGTAAGCATTTAAGAAAGGTGGTTTGAATGAATATTTGTTGTCATTTCATTTTTGTACAATTTTGGGAACACGTGTTGACTAGTGAATATCCTATATTTATTAATAATGTTCTCTTGCATGACACAGTTGGCTTTGCTCATGACATACAAGGGATTTCTCTGATAGCCAGATTAGCCGCTGTATAAATCCACACAGGATGGAAATGCTGTGGATTTTCCTTGTGGATTTAGGCATGAAAAATCCAAAGTAAATTACAGAACAAACCATGTGGATGAGATTGAAGACATTTCATCCACAGATTTGCTAAAACTTTCTGCATGGAAATTGACTTACTGTATGGTAACAAAAAAAAAGTACAATTGCAGAAACAGCAAGGATTTGTTGTGGATTTCCCACTTTCAATTCAATAGGGAAGAAGAAATCAGCGATCAATTCCTAGTGTTGCAGATTACTGCAGGATCCACAAAAAACAAAACAGTATCTTCAGCTATGGATGTTGCATCCATAGATGAAGATACTGTTTTGTTTTTTTCTGATGTAGACGTTTTCTTTCCTCGTCGTCGCCATTAAACCCGGACAACCCATGATGACATTTTTTCAGCAGGATCTAATCTTAGATTCCTCATTTTTAGATCATCCTCCTCCTGCCCTCAGTAATAATAAGGCCAATTGATAAGGCCTCCAGTAGTTATTATACCTCTTTACAGAACTTACAGCAGTTGTAGTGCCCCTTCTAGTACCCCCAGTACATACTATGGGCCAGATTTATCATTAGCTCAGGTCAGAATAATGGAGTGAAAAAGTCCCCAAAAAAGTCCCAAACGCTAAAACTGCGCACAAATTTGCACTATGCTCACCAGTTTTCTGAAAGTGGGCGTGTTTTCTTATGTAAATGAATCTCTAGACAGATTTACTATTGGGACTATTTAAAAAGTCGCAATAAAGTCCAGTGAGGACCATGCTTATCTTATGAGACTTTTTAATAGAACATGCAACTTTTTCATAAAAACGTGCAACCTTTTCGTAAAGATGTGCGACTTTTGTAAAGCTGCTTACTGACGGATAAACTGCTACCGTCAAACCACATTTATTACAGTCTTAAAGGGCCGATCATAAATCTGACTTGGCTAAAACTGACTTTAGCCATATGTGAAAGTGGAGTGAGCTGTCAGAGTCATGATAAATCTGGCCCTATGTCTCTTATAGTTCCCCCATTAATTAAAATATCCCCCTGTAGTACTCCAGTAATTATGCCTCCTTGTAGATAACCATTAATTACAATACCCTCTTAGAATACACCCTCGTAGAGCCCTCAGTTGTTATAATGCCATCTCTAGTGCCCCCAGTAGATAAAATGCCCTCAATAGTGTACTCGATAATTAGAATAACCCCTTGTAGTGTCCCAGTAGTTATAATGGCCATTTGTAGTGCTCCAAGTACTGTAGTTATAAAGCCCACTGTAATGCCTATAGTAGTTATAATAACCCCCTCTGGTACTCCCAGTAAGTATTATGCCCCTATAGTGCCCACACTAGATATGCCCCTTCTAGTACCCCTAGTAGTTATAATATCCCCTGTAGTTCCCTTAATAAGTACTGTATAGGGCACTCTGTAGTGCAACCAATAGGTATAATGCCCCCATGTAGTGCCATCATTAGCTATAATGCTCCTCTGTAATGTCCTCAGTAGTTATAATGTCCCTCTGTAGTATAATGTCCTCTTAGTGCCCTAGCACTGACTGTAGTGTCCCCAGTATTCACACAGTCTCCTTCTAGTCATAATGCAGCCCGCTTACATAGCACCCCCCAGTACCATCTTCCGCCAATGCTAATGGAAAAAATATATATAATACTTGCATATCTGACTCCCTAAAGTGGTCTGCGGCCCAAATCTCTGGCGTTTAGACTCAGGAGGCCATGGCCTGGCGCAGGCATGTGCGATGATGCGGTGATACTGCTTTATTTATTTTAGCCAATCTACAGCGGCAAATCTGAAAGGACGGGAGCAGCAATTATTTAATTATTTGCAAAACTTGGTGCAGATTTTCAGCTGAGGATTTTCCAAAAGATTTGATCAGATTTGTTGTGGATACATTTTAGTAGCAAATCAAGGAATAAAGCTGAAAAGGGTCTGGCTCCTCTCATACATTGATGGCATATTTTATCCATTGTGTCGGGTAGGCTGGTGGAGGCCACTTGGTGAAAATCTGGTGCCCCTCCCCACACCCACAGTTTTTTTGTAGCTGTAGCAGTGGGCACTCCAGTAGGTGTACTAAGTGCTTCTAATATACAGTATATAGTATGTGACAGAATTGGGTCAAATGTGTTAGCTGTTTTGGATGACTAGCTAAGGCTACTTTCACACTGGCGTTTTGGCTTTCTGTTTCTGAGATCAGTCATGTTCTCTCACAAGCGGTCCAAAACGGATCAGTTTTGCCCTAATGCATCCTGAATAGAAAAGGATCTGCTCAGAATGCATCAGTTTGCCTCCGTTCCGTCACCATTCCGCTCTGGAGGCGGACACCAAAACACTGCCTGCAGCGTTTTGGTGTCCGTCTGACGAAACTAAGCCAAACAGATTCGTAAGTCAATGGGGATGGATCCGTTTTCTCTGGCACAATAGAAAACTGATCCGTCTCCTATTGACTTTCAATTAAGTTCATGACTGATCCGTCTTGGCTATGTTACAGATAATACAAATGGATCCGTTCATGACGGATGCATGCGGTTGTATTATTGCAACGTAAGCGTTTTTGCAGATCCATGACGGATCCGCCCAAAACGCGAGTGTGAAAGTAGCCTAAGGGGAAATGCATAATGTGCCAAACTTATTAATGTATAATGTAAATCCCCCAGTGTAGTGTAAATGAAGTGAACAGTCAGTCTACTAGTTAGGGGTAGACAGCAGAGGAAAGTCAGAAGAGGCTTTTGGACAGGAAACAGCATAAAGCACCAAGGTTGTTTGGGGGGAACGTAGGGGATAGGGGAATGCAGAAGAGGCGGGGGAAAAAGGTTCAAGGAGGAGACACAACCGGGTAGGTAGTCTGTGGTGGGAAATGTAGGAGACAGTAGGTGAGCAGGACTTCTGTCATGTCAAGGGGAGCACTAGGTGGAATGGCTCTGTGGAGCAGGAAGGGGTAAAGAAACCTGAAATGGCATGGAGGAAGAGGGTTCAAGGGGAGATGTATCCTGACATGGTCTGAAGGCACGTGGAAGACAATGGGTGGTTAGGGACTCTGTTTGGGGTAAGAGAGATACTAAGTGGTAGAGCTTTGTGGGTGCAGGAGGCCACTGAGAGAACTGAAAGTAGCAAGGGTGGTAGTTGGGGAGAAACAACAGGTTGTTTCTCCCCAACCACCACCCCTGCTACTTCCAGTTCTCCCAGTGGCCTCCTGCACCCACAAAGCTCTACCACTTAGTGTAGTAGATGGCTCTGTAGGTCTGTAAAGTCTCTGTAGTCCTCTGTGGATTCTACAGAGCCCTTGCCAGGTTCTGTAGCCCTGACAAGAGCTCTGTAGTCTAGGAAAATAGGTGGGTAGGGGCTACGTGTGGGGGTCATGGGGAGATAAAAGGTGACAAGAGGGCAGAGAGGTGACTCTAGATGGCAGGGTTCTATCAGGGGTAGGGGACACAAGATGACCAGGCCTCCTCCTTCCACAGGATTTCTTGCAGGATGTGTGTCACCTTTCAGACACAGCCCTTGCCTTCTTGTGTGGGTGTGGAAAGGTGGCTGAAACAAGTGACAAAACTGAAGCTGCTGTCTGTACAGAACACAGGCAACAGCTTCAGAAGCAACCCTGCAACCCCAAGAGTTAGAGAGAGAGAGAAGGCAGACTTACTGACCGGAGTCACAGTCATTGCTCACAGGAGCTGGCTTACTCAAGAATTTCCACCACTGCGGTCTGTGGTAGTCTTCAGTATTCTGCGTAGGCCCAGTGAGGGAAGGATGCTCGGCGGCGGCTGGCTTCCTTACTGCACCTGCACCGAATACTGAATGGCGCGAGTTTTACACAGCAGACACGGCCGGCGGGAGGAGAACAACGCTGCCTGGCCCTGTCAATCAAGAGAAGAAGGGCACGAAAATAGGTGGGCAAATGGATCCTCTAGGAGCAGGTGCAATGTCCCCCCCCCTGCTCCTATGCCCCCCCCCCCTTCATATTATAAAAGTTTGTTTTTCTCAATAAAGGCTTTAGGCAGTGAGATGGCACTAATATAGCTATGTTCAGCTGACATTAGCACATCGCTAATGTCAGCCAGCTTAATACATATTTTTCAGGTGACAGAAACCCTTTTTAGACTTTGTCCTGCCCGTGTGATCTTGTGCAATGATAGCATGGTAAGGGTCCTCTGAGGACTCCTGCCTGCTCCATTTTATTACAGCATCGATCAGCAGGGGGTTTTAATATCAAGTAATGAAAGTGCAACAGTAAATTTTCCTAGCATTTAATTACTTTTTAATTTTATTTGCAGTTAACAATGACTTATTTCTATATTATATTTTGGCTATCCCATTGAGTGCATGTACTCTGCTTTCTTAGATTTATATTGTAGCTGGTATCAGTTTCATTCACATTAATTACATTTCACAATCATTAATTCAGTATGGAAGCAGAAACTTTCTACTTTACTATATGCTCCATTATATGAATTCAACTGTTTCACCTTTAACATTAGTTCAATATAGGAAAAAAGACAATTCTAAGTTAAAAACTTCAGAAGTAGTTTACAACAAATGGAGGTTTCAGTGGATCAATTATAAACCATCTCTTTGAATGGATTATCTTCAGATTTTTCTTTTCAGAGAATATATTTAAAATGTATTAGCATGGTGAAAATAAAAACAACCATACTCAACTCACTGATCGACACCGCTCCCTTTCCAAGGATGCCCAATCCTCCTTTGATCTACGTCCCGCTGCAGTGATGATGTCCAAGTACAAGGACATGTGACTGCTGCAGCCAATCACTGGCTGCTTTGCTTTTTCCCCTGTTGTCCTGTTACTATGCTGCTCTGCCTCAACGATGAGCCGCATATTAATTATATTAACTATGCAATATGCATAGAAATAGGAGCTATTATACTGTAAAGGTGTAGCAGGAATTTTGCAGGAAACATTTCCTGAGCAAATGAGGGATGTCCTTTCCCAAAACCAGGCCCCTGTTATTCTAGCGGTCTGTGCCTGCACTGCTGGCCCTACTTGCAGGCATGGGCGTAGGGCTCCCTCTTTCCCTCCTGCTGCCATGCACCATGCTGACAAGCACAGGCAGCAGGAAGCTTAACTGTTGTATCTGTGACGGAGCTTCCTTCTTTCATGCTTAAAGTCCTGTACTGTTTGTTAGGGCGTGCGAGGGCGTGTCTATCCTCCTTTTGTGAGACAACACGTACATGCCCTCTATGTCCCCAGCCTATGGCTGGGTTTTAGGATGTATTCTGTCCCAGAAAGCTGCCTGAGCAATCTTGTTCACTAGCTTGTCTAGTTCCTCGTGTGAAGGTGTTTTGAAGTTTCTGCTTTACTGTGTACCGCACCCTGCTTCTCAATTTAACGGATTTTGCTTGTTTGCCGCCTGCCTCTGACCTGGACTTCAATTACAGACTTTGATTGCTGCCTGCCCTGACTCTGGACTTCCGGACCATGTACTTCCCCTCGGTGCTTTGCATCGGTGTCTCTGACCCCCTGGTCAGCTGCCACTGACCCGGAGAATGCTCTCGAGTGATACCTGGTGACTACCCTAATGGCCAAAGCCTATCCTCACCATCAGAAGTTCTAGTGAAGACCAGGTAGTTACTTAGTCACGCCCCTTGGCCGGTCAGTGGCACAGTGGGTCCACACCAGCTTACATAACAGCCCCAAACCACTCAGTACACCTTTGCACCTTCTGCATCCTCTTCCAACCCTTCCATCTCCTTCTTGATGTAGGAACCTGACCTTGTCAATCAAGAAAGAGAGGGAGAGGCCAGTAGAGGAAGCAGGAGGTGCAAGGGTGCACTGCGTGGCTTGGGGCACTTAACTACTCATTTGCATATGTAAAACAGTACTATTTCTACAGAATGAAACAACGGATCTCTATGTGAAAGGCATCATTACATTCAGCTGAGCTAGCCCTACAAGGCATTGGTCTTGGTTTAACAGTGAATTTCCTGAAATATTTCAGCCTCTGGGAGGTGGTGGGAGTACAGTTACTTCTCCCATACACCAGGCAGTGACAGAGGAGGAACATACAGATTACAGTACCTTTGCTGGATTCATATTGTGTAGATTTTAGATTAACTATCCTGCCTTATCTTCTGTCCCAGTTTATGCAGCAAAGACGGCAATTGAGCTCAGTAAACTGAAAGCATGAGTCTATAGCACCATTTTACAACAGGGGTTTTGGTGGATGGTTTTTCCAAAGATGCCTGGCATCAGGATGCTGTGTCCTGTGTCATCAGGACATTGCATGTAGTGGTGCATATAACATCCTGATGCTAAATAGCGTTAGGATGTTGTGTGCTATGTTGCATATAAAGGCACAATGATTTTATTTAAAAAAATTCTCTGACCTGTGGCATGATCAATTTGGGGGTATGATTTAGGGAGTCTGCTCTGAGGTCTGTCTTAGGGGTCTTGTCTGGCATCTGATTTAAGGATCTGGACTAGGGTCATCCAAAAGACTCTGCTCTGGGGTCTGATTCAGAGGTCCTGCCTGGGGTCTGATTAAAACATCTGGTCTAGAATCTGATTCATTAAGGGGTTTGAATTTTTTGGGTTAGGGTTTCAGGTCTTTTTTTGAACAAGTTAATTGGTAGTAGTGGCATAACTAGAGTGTTATGGGCCCCAGTGCACACTTTGGATCACCCCTCCAATTTATACAAAGAGGCGGCAATTTTTTTTGCCAGATTAGGTGCCTCCTCACAGTAGTTATTTCAGATTTGGTGCCCCCTCAAAGATGCCCCATTTTGTGCCCCCTCACTCTAGTGGTTGCCCACCTTTTGCCTCCAGTCTGCAACTTTATGAAAAACAAAAAACACATACTTACGCGCTCCCACACTCACATCGCGCTGCTGGCTGTGCTGGAGGCCGATTCCGGAGCATGCAGCGCTCCTCCCACAGCCAACAGTAAAGCAGGTAGTGGAGAGGGAGTACACGCACCCCCCCTTGCCTCTGCACTCCCCCTGCCTCTGCGCCCCCTCTTGTCTCTGCGCCCAGGGCCCAATATTGTCACTGTACTTCATGCCGGTCCCCGTCAGAGTGCTCCCATTACATGTGAGTCCAGCGGGACCCTCCCCCCGCCGGGCCCTGTCACGGTTGCAACCTCTGCGACCGCGATCATTATGCCCCTGATTGGTAGGGGTTCATCAGTGCTAAAATGGTTTGTAAAATCTAGCCTTTCTGGGGATAGAAACATAAAATATATATATATATATATATATATATACTGCCTGTCCAAAAGAATAGTCGCCACCTGGATTAAACTAAGCGAATAGTTATGAGCCTCCTATTGGATAATTACTGCATGGGCGATTATCTTGAGATAGCTTGAGAAAGGCTTCATGTTGGAGCCGAAACATTGCGTCACCAATGGGTGAATAAACCACTATTTTTCACATTATCCTGGAGTGCTGCTCTATTTTTTGGACTGGATTTTTGGGTAAGCTTGCCCTTTTGAGCTAGCACCCGCAGTATTGTTTATAGGTTGGTGCTTCCTTACTTTTTCTATTATACATATATATATATATATATATATATACAGTACAGACCAAAAGTTTGGACACACCTTCTCATTCAAAGAGTTTTCTTTATTTTCATGACTATGAAAATTGTAGATTCACACTAAAGGCATCAAAACTATGAATTAACACATGTGGAATTATATACATAACAAAAAAGTGTGAAACAACTGAAAATATGTCATATTCTAGGTTCTTCAAAGTAGCCACCTTTTGCTTTGATTACTGCTTTGCACACTCTTGGCATTGTCTTGATGAGCTTCAAGAGGTAGTCACCTGAAACGGTCTTCCAACAGTCTTGAAGGAGTTCCCAGAGATGCTTAGCACTTGTTGGCCCTTTTGCCTTCACTCTGCGGTCCAGCTCACCCCAAACCATCTCGATTGGGTTCAGGTCCGGTGACTGTGGAGGCCAGGTCATCTGGTGCAGCACCCCATCACTCTCCTTCATGGTCAAATAGCCCTTACACAGCCTGGAGGTGTGTTTGGGGTCATTGTCCTGTTGAAAAAATAAATGATGGTCCAACTAAACGCAAACCGGATGGAATAGCATGCCGCTGCAAGATGCTGTGGTTGCCATGCTGGTTCAGTATGCCTTCAATTTTAAATAAATCCCCAGTGTCACCAGCAAAAGCACCCCCACACCATCACACCTCCTCCTCCATGCTTCACGGTGGGAACCAGGTATGTAGAGTCCATCCGTTCACCTTTTCTGTTTATTGCGTCGCACAAAGACACAGTGGTTGGAACCAAAGATCTCAAATTTGGACTCATCAGACCAAAGCACAGATTTCCACTGGTATAATGTCCATTCCTTGTGTTCTATAGCCCAAACAAGTCTCTTCTGCTTGTTGCCTGTCCTTAGCAGTGGTTTCCTAGTAGATATTCTACCATGAAGGCCTGATTCACACAGTCTCCTCTTAACAGTTGTTCTAGAGATGTGTCTGCTGCTAGAACTCTGTGTGGCATTGACCTGGTCTCTAATCTGAGCTGCTGTTAACCTGCGATTTCTGAGGCTGGTGACTCGGATTAACTTTTCCTCCGCAGCAGAGGTGACTCTTGGTCTTCCTTTCCTGGGGCGGTCCACATGTGAGCCAGTTTCTTTGCAGAGCTTGATGGTTTTTGTGACTGCACTTGGGGACACTTTCAAAGTTTTCCCAATTTTTCGGACTGACTGACCTTCATTTCTTAAAGTAATGATGGCCACTCGTTTTTCTTTACTTAGCTGCTTTTTTCTTGCCATAATACAAATTCTAACAGTCTATTCAGTAGGACTATCAGCTGTGTATCCACCTGACTTCTCCACAACGCAACTGATGGCCCTAACCTTATTTATAAGGCAAGAAATCCCACTTATTAAACCTGACAGGGCACACCTGTGAAGTGAAAACCATTTCAGGTGACTACCTGTTGAAGCTGAACAAGAGAATGCCAAGTGTGTGCAAAGCAGTAATCAAAGCAAAAGGTGGCTACTTTGAAAAACCTAGAATATGACATATTTTCAATTGTTTCACACTTTTTGTTATGTATATAATTCCACATGTGTTAATTCATAGTTTTGATGCCTTCTGTGTGAATCTACAATTTTCATAGTCATGAAAAAAAAGAAAACTCTTTGAATGAGAAGGTGTGTCCAAACTTTTGGTCTGTACTGTATATATATATATATATATATATATATACACTGCCTGTCCAAAAGAAAAGTCGCTACCTGGATTTAACTAAGCAAATAGTTATGAGCCTCCTATTGGATAATTACTGCATGGATGATTATCTTTCAGCTGGCAACAAGTTATGTAACCCCAACTGGTGCAATGAGTTGCTTCTCATTTCTTAAACAAACATGTCGAAAGACACATCTCGTGGTCGTGGAAAAGATGTTAGTCTGTTTGAGAAGGGTCTATTCATTGGCATGCATCAAGCATAGAAAACATCTAAGGAGATTGCAGAAACTACTAAAATTGGGTTAAGAACTGTCCAACGCAATATTATAAACTGGAAGGATAGTGGAGACCAGTCGTATTCAAGGAAGAAATGTGTGGGGAAAAAATCCTGAATGATCGTGATCGGTGATTACTTAAACGTTTGGTGAAATCAAATTGAAGAAAAACAACAGTAGAACTCAGGGCTATGTTTAATAGTGAAAGTAACAGCATTTCCACATGGACAATGCGAAGGGAACTCAAGGGATTGGGACTGGACAGAAAACCACAAATCAGTGAGGCAAACCAGAAAAAAAGGCTTAAGTTTGCTAGGGAGCATAAAGATTGGACTCTGGAGCAAAGGAAGAAGGTTGTGTGGTCTGATGAGTCCAGATTTACCCTGTTCCAGAGTGCTGGGCGCATCAGGGTAAGAAGAGAGGCAGATGAAGTGATGCACCCATCATGCCTAGTGCCTACTGTACAAGCCTGTGGGGACAGTGCTATGATCTGGGGTTGCTGCAGTTGGTCAGGTCTAGGTTCAGCAACAGTATGTGCTCCAAGAATGAAGCCAGCTGACTGCCTGAACATACTGAATGACCAGGGTATTCCATCAATGGATTATTTCTTCCCTGATGGCACGGGCATATTCCAAAATGACAATGCCAGGAATCATCGGGCTCAAATTGTGAAAGAGGTTCAGGGAACATGAGACATAATGTTCACACATGGATTAACCACCGCAGAGTCCAGACCTTAACCCAATTGAGAATCTTTGGGATGTCCTGGAGAAGGCTTTGCACAGCAGTCAGACTCTACCATCATCAATGCAAGATCTTGGTGAAAAATTCATGCAACACTGGATGGAAATAAATCTTGTGACATTGCAGAAGCTTATCGAAACAATGCCACAGCGAATGCGTGCCGTAATCAAAGCTAAAGGCGGTCCAATGAAATATTACAGTGTGTAACCTTTTTTTTTTTTTTTTTGGGACAGGCAGTGTACATATATATATATATATATATATATATATATATATATTTATATATACACACACTCAGGTCCATAAATATTGGGACATCCACACAATTCTAACATTTTTGGCTCTATACACCACTACAATGGATTTGAAATATAACGAACAAGATGTGCTTTAACTGCAGACTGTCGACTTTAATTTGAGGGTATTTACATCCAAATCAGGCGAACGGTGTAGGGATTACAACAGTTTGCATATGTGCCTCCCACTTGTTAAGGAACCAAAAGTAATGGGACAGAATAATTTGGAAAGTTCCAAACAGTTGTTTTGGCCACGCCTAATGTTTTTGCTATTGCTCTGATGGGTTTGTTTTGCTTTTTCAGCCTAATGATGGCTTCACTGATAGTGACAGCTCTTTGGATCTCATCCTGAGAGTTGACAGCAACAGATTCCAAATGCAAATAACACACTTGAAATTAACTTTGGACCTTTTTTCTGCTCATTGTAATTGGGATAATGAGGGAATAACAAACACCTGGCCATGGAACCGCTGAGAAGCCAATTGTCCCATTACTTTTGGTTCCTTAGCAAGTGGGAGGCACATATGCAAACTGTTGTAATTCCTACACCGTTCACCTGATTTCGCTGTAAATACCCTCAAATTAAAGCTGACAGTCTGCAGTTAAAGCACATCTTGTTTGTTTCATTTCAAATCCATTGTGGTGGTGTATAGAGCAAAAAATATTAGAATTCTGTCAATGTCCCAATATTTATGGACCTGACTGTATATTGTGCTCAGGTTACCTATAACCAAGATTTGTATGTTCTCCCCGTGTTTGCGTGAGTTTCCTCCAACACTCTAAAGACATACTGATAGGAAACTTAGATTATGAACCCCATTGGGGACAGCATGAAGCTATTGTCTGTAAAGCGCTATATAAGTGCATAAAATAAATACATTTATTTTATGTGGATTTTATGCACATAGAAAATTATTTAAAAAATCTTACCTGTAGGCATTGATGACATTCGAATTTTTAAAAACCTTCTGAATCTGGAAAAGTCTTTGCATGTCTCACCCTTATTTACATCATTGTTGCTTTTTAGGTAATTATTTTGCTATTTTGAAATGTTTTGTCTGCTTTTAGACTGCCTAAGGGCTCTTTCACACCTGCGTTCTTTTCTTCCGGCATAGAGTTCTGTCGTCGGGGCTCTATGCCGGAAGAATCCTGGTCAGGATTATCCTAATGCATTCTGAATGGAGAGAAATCCGTTCAGGATGCATCAGGATGTCTTCAGTTCCGGACCGAAACGTTTTTTGTCCGGAGAAAATACCGCAGCATGCTGCGCTTTTTGCTCCAGCCAAAAATCCTGAAGACTTGCCACAAGGCCAGATCTGGAATGAATGCCCATTGAAAGGCATTGATCCGGATCCAGCCTTAAGCTAAACGTCGTTTCGGCGCATTGCCGGATCCGACGTTTAGCTTTTTCTCAATGGTTACCATGGCTGCCAGGACGCTAAAGTCCTGGCAGCCATGGTAAAGTGTAGCGGGGAAGCAGCATACTTACCGTCCGTGCGGCTCCCGGGGCGCTTCAGAGTGACGTCAGGGCGCCCCGCACGCATGGATGACGTGATCGCATGGCATCCGTATGCCATCTGTTTTTTTTTTTTTTTGCGGATCCATTGTAACAATGCCTAAAACGGACAAGAATAGGACATGTTCTATTTTTTGGGGGGCGCTAATGAATGGACATACTGATGCGAACAGCACACCAATCGAAATGAATGGGTCCGCATCCTATCCGCAAAAACAACGGAACAGACACAGAAACAAACAGACAGATAATTTTCGGCTACTGTGCAATCCGTCCAGCTTCAAAGCAAGGTGATAAAGGATTTTTTTTTTTCGCACTCCACATACTTGAGTGGAAGGGTAAAGAATAAGATGTGCTGTCTATTTGAAAGGTGCTTATGAAAAAGGGGCAGTATAGTGATGTGTTGTGAGTGTAGACTGATACTGTACCGAAAAGCTTTTCTCTGTACTGAGTATTACATATTTATGCGAATGTATCTTGTTCATAAAATACAGATGCATCAGGCTAAAGGCTCATGCACGCGGCCGTTGTGCACGGGCAACGTCCGCGCGGCGGCCGGGATGGATCAAGACCCATTTAACTTGAATGGATCCGTGATCCATTCGCACCGCAAAAAAATAGAACATGTTCCATTTTTTGGGCGGTGCGGAGGCACCAACAGAAACACCATGGAAGCACTCCTTTCTGTAAAAGGAGTTTGTACATTTATCCTGATCTGAATAAAAGTTTGAAAATAAAAAAAAATATGTATTTTGCGGTCCTGAAAACACGGATCCACAAAAAATAAGGATGATGTCCGTGTGCAGTATTTTGAGGAACAAAACAGCTGTCCCCCAATAGAACAGTACTATCCCTGTCCATAATGTGGACAATAATAGGACATATTCTATTTTTTTGCAAACGGACATATGGAAACGGAATGCACACGGAGTAACTTCCGTTTTTTTTTTTTTTGCTGACCTATTGAAATGAATGGTTCCACATACGGTCCTCAAAAAAAGGGAATGATTCCGGAACGAAGATACAGTCATACATCTGCATGAACCCTTAGAGTGATCGGGAATTTACTAGTTGAGTATTGATTATTTTTTATTTGATCATAGTCCCTATTTGTAACAGATCTCCTAGCACCCCGACCGGGTACCTCCTAGTGCTTCCCGAGGACTCCAAGCACTCCACTTGACACCGTAAGCACTGCAGACCCCACGAACCGCCGAAGCTTGGTTGAGGTCTCGCCGTCTCCTACCCACCCTGGACCTACGACAAGGCTCCAGGCTCCAGTGGGGGAAGCTCTCCTAAATCCAGAGAGCAGGGACAGCTCTTACAAGAGCTAGTAGTTATGCCAGGGGAGTATAGCAAATCTTCAGCATATAGCAATCCCCCAGTGTCGATCAGTTACCCAAACACCAGCCTCAACAGGCAGGAGAATACACAATAGTCTTCTGTCCTGGAGACAACCGAGACGTAACTTAATTATCTCTCAGGACAAAGGGACATCGCCAATACACACAGAGACAATGGAACAGACCTCACTACTCAACATATACAATGTCCCACCCTTTACAATACACATAGACATTTAACATCCCAAAATAGGTCCGCAAAAAATGCAGACTGCACACAGACCGCATCCGTTTTTTGCGGATCCACAGTTTGCGGACCTCTAAATGGATACAGTCGTGTGCATAAGGCCTTATGCTGATTTTAGAAGCTTCCAGAAAATCCATTTCATTCCAAACCAGGACTCTGTAAAAAAAGAGGATAAGGATGAGTTTACATCCAAGATGTTTGATTGTAAACCTCACAACTTCACAAAAACATCATTGATCAGTCAAATGGCCCCCATATACTGTACATTAGATTGTGAGCGTTTTTCACAGAAATTACTCATTTGCTGACCTTGCTTAAAGGGATTCTATCAGCCAGATTTTGCCTATAGAGCCATTTATAGGTTATGGTAGTTCTCCTATAGCAGTGGCGAACCTAAGGCACGAGTACCAGAGACAGCAGTCAGAGCCCTCTCTGTGAGCACCCGCACTCTGGAAAAAGTCTATGCTTTAAGCCTCATTCACACGTCAGTTTTTCACTGGCGTGTGCTGTACGTGTTCTCCGCGGACAGCACATGTCCCCATTCATTTTAATGTGTGTATTCAGACACCAGTGTCTTTGGGTCAGTGTTTTTAGCACGGATGCATGTTCTATTTTGTCTGTGTTCATTCACGGATTCATCATGTCCATTATAGTCTATAGGTCTGTGAAAACCACGGATGCAACACGGATGCCATCCATGTTGCATCCGTGTTTCATGGATTAAGAGATGCTTTGAAAATTATTTTTCAGCTGTTCAGTGTCAGTGAAACACGGATGCAACACGGACAGCAAAAAACGGACACATGGACCCAACACGGATCCTTCACAGACAGCATCACGGATGCATCACTGACCACGTGCTCATGGATTTGGGCACGGACACGGACGTGTGAATGAGGCTTTACCTGACATTCATCAGTGCAGGGCGGCTATGAACAGCACAGGCAGCGCACTGAATGTAGGCCGGCTATTATGGCTAAATGATAACGTACATGAAAGATATACTATTGGATTGTAGTATTCAGGGTAAATTGCCGCGTTGGCAACAAATCACTGAAAATTAGACGATATTTCAGGAGAATTTTGTATACATATCACTGAAATAATAAATATCCTCTTTAAAATTTACCTTTAATTATATTCTTTAAAATCCCACATACAGTGAACAAAAAATATAAAGTGTATGTAAAAGCTTGGGATTTTTTAACACAGGTAAGTAGTGTTAATGCTGCTTTGCCACGTCAGTGGTTACTTACGGTACAGTTGACTTCCACGGATAGGGCCCAAATAACTGTCCCTTTTTCTCCTGATAGTAGACGGGTGTAGGTAGCAGCTGTGCCGTCAGATTATATTCCTTTTGTATTCGTCGTTCAGGAGGGAAAGAAATTGGAGAAATAATGACAATTTGGCTTGAAGGCAGTGGGGGAACTATCCCTTGCAGTCTACGCTTTCCCTGCCTTCAAGCGGAGTATTCGCTCCGAAAGGTGCGGCCCCACTTTTCCGTGGCTGTACCCTGTTATGATGATCCATCCCTGAGAGAAACCCCAAGTGTCAGGACACTGCCTTGATGCCACACAATTTCTAATAGTCCTGTGTAGTGTATCCAAATGGGAGTCGCAGTGGAGATCAAATGTTATAGATCAATAATGTCCCACAAGATTTATAATAGTCCTGTGTAGGGTCTGATATTATAGATCAATAATGTCCCAGATGACAAAAAATAGATTAGATCATAATCCCATGTTAAAGGATAAATAAATCCCAAGTAGCAAAAATAGTAATGTTCCGTCAGTTTGCAATACACCAGTCCTGCAGGGTGAGCGATTGTGAGGTCACAGGGGACAGTTAACAGACCGAGGGTTGCTATTGGTACTCACAGTTTTTAATATACCCTGGGCAGGCGTACGGCAGTGATGGAGAGGCTGGCACATAGATCCTCTGGGGCACTCTCTGGGTATAGGGACCAGGCCTGGTGGTAGGTGAGGTGCCCTGGGTGTTGTAGGTTTAGTGTGCCGGTGGCAAGATGCCTTATAGTTCGTGACGCCAGTGCCGGTGGCATACCGATTTAGTGTAGGAATAATTGAGGTACACACAGTTGTAGTGAACCAGAACTCCTTTTTACTGAACAGTTCAACTATATACAGGCTTCAGTTAGTTCCATACGCAGGGACTTTGATAACAGACAGGCTTCACATAAATGGCAGGCAAAGTTCTTGCAAGATACTCAGAGGGAATAACACTCACAGATCAGGCTGTACTTTCTTCAGATCCTGTCTGGCTTTCTCCAAGGCCCGTATGCCCTATACCTGGCTTTATCCTTGGGTAGGGAAAGCTTCCTCTGGTCTAAATCCTCTTGCTGTAAATATCCTTCTGCCCTTCAGCTTTCTACTTGGCTGGAATAAAGTGGCTCTGTTCTATACTTTTCAAGGTGCTAGATATCTTCAGGAGGCAACTTCTTCTCCTGGACTAACTTCTGAGCTTCACTTGCTCAGCACTTCAGGCAAGCTAGACTGCACTACTTAGCCTCCTAGACTAGACTGGACTGACCCTTTCCTGTCTGGGCCTAACTATATATACTAGGGGGTTCCCTAGCTCCATCTACTGCCTAGGAGGAGGAACTACATCCCTAACAGGCCTGGTACACAAGGGATAATATGACAACATACATTAAAATGCAATACAAAATACCATGACCATGTTCCACAAGAGGTGGGGAACAACGTGACCCAATTGACCCTTTGAGTAGTGCCCACAGTTACATAGTGGGACACTACAAGTTCATGGTCTCTACTCCCGACGCGTTTCCCCCATTAATACGATAAGGGTTCATCAGGGGACTCTTCTAGGTAGCCAGAAGGCGGTATTGTTTATGGATGCCAGCAGATGATAGACTTGCAACCTGTAAATTGCTGCGTTGGCACTTTGTGATAAATATGTGGGTTTTGGGTTGCAGTTTGGGCACTCCATCTCTAAAAGGTTCACCATCACTGTCCTATAGCATGTCAGAACTATACCATTGTCAAATTCAGGATTGCTTTAGCTTTGCCATAAAATCTTTTCTATTTAACTGTTAATCACATTTGAAAAGATCCCAAGGGGCTGTGCCAAACATCGGTGGAGCCGTGCCCATTCCCAGGGAGCCTAACACTGCCCTGTATCCCAAAGTCCCCTCCTAGCTCCCCCGACGTAGTTCAGAAGACAACGTAATATCACTCGAGCACCTGTACTCCTCACGTACGTGCCACTACGGTCATGATATAAAGTACCTACCAGTTGGCAGGTTGATATTATGTAGTTTACACAGCAAAATTCACAGCAGAAAAAATAGTAGCAGATCAGTAGGTAAATACAGGTTGTTTTTGGTTGTGGTTTTGTCATTTGGTTCTGGTTTTTGCGTGAAGTTTTTCTGCTTCGCAATTGACTTTTATAGAAAGCTGCCATGAATTTTACTTCACAGAAATAACATCACTAATCAAGCTTTTTATTTTCAAATGAACTTCTGAAAAACATTATACAGTGTGTATGGTCTGCACATGGTCAAGCTTGTGACATTGAAATCAGGGGGAAGTTGTTGATGGTGTCTTGAAATGTGGGTTACATAGCCCAAAACACCCGTTTTCTGCTGCTGAATCAGTAGCAGATTGAGACCATGTTTCCCTTTCTTGCGTTAAAACTGATATACTGTATTTTTTTCTATTTTGGTCTTAGTTTTGGCAAGAAAAGTGTGCCAAATCATACACTGTATGAAAAGAGCTTTTCAATGCTGTTAAATTGGGAGTCATATGCAAATAAACCTGAGTGTATGCAAGAATACAATTATATTTGAAGGTCTTTGATTTCCCATAAAGAATATATCATGAACATTTTTGGAAACAAACAGCACCTAACAGGAAACAAATAACTGAAATATCTCAGTACCATTCTCCTCCAAAGAAAGCTCAACTTTGCCCAGATTGGCATGTAGAGTATCTGGCAGCATATTTTTGAGATCTGCCAATCTACTCTGGTATGCTATTTAAATTCATGCTAATGTTTCCTGGATCCCCTGGGCCACTGTATCTGAAGCTCAATGTATCAGATCTGGATGAGGACCAAGTACTTGGTTAATGAGACTGCATGGGCATTTGTAACATAATTTGCTAGAACTTTATTCTTTATGTCCTGCATAAATATTGTTCAAATGCCAAATGGATGACCTCCCACTGGATAACGTAATAATATATTCTATATATTGTTTGAGCAAATTTATCCTGTACCTATATATCGGCCTAGGGAAAAAGAAGGTCACTCTTTTTCTAATACACTCCTGGACAGTTCTAAAATACAAAAATTACCACTTTTTAACCGCAGAAATATCTGGACTGAGCTTTAATCCACAATGAATGCGGTCATCTCCTAGTGCCCGGCCACCGCCGCCCGCCATTAGAACCAGAGCCGCGCCCCTGTGGCGATCGGCAGTGCAGCCCTGAGGAATAAATAAAAAAATAATAATATGAATGGTTCTAGGGGGGGTCCAGACCCCGTTGGACCCCCCCCCCCCCCTGGTGGTGCACCCCTGATAGTACATGTGCAGAGAATTGTAGGCCAGGCAACGGCCTTCTGGATTTCTGGAAAAGATATTCAAGTTAGCGTTCCTAAGCCTATCTGATACCAGTAGATGTAAAATGTGCTGGAATGTTTACTGCCTTGCAATACTACTTGGGACCTTCCATAAGGAGAAATAGTACCCCAACCAAGGCCTCCCAGTCAGCCAAGCAAATTTTTATTTGCTCAGCTCTGCCGGTAGTTACCAATAAAGAGCTGTGTTCCTAGTATGAAACGCTCTGTTTTCTGTTCCTTTTGGCAATGAGACTAAGGCTAATTTCACATGAGTGTTAAGACATCATCGGCAGCCTGTTCCGGCAGGAAGCAGCCTGCCAGAGATATGTGGATCTGGCACTGCCAGACACTACCTGACAACCGTCGGCCCCATTTACTATAATGAGGACTGGCGGAGATCTGGTCGTAACCCGGCAAACATGCCGAGAATCGATTGGATGAAAATCGCTGTGCAAGGCAGTTTGCCTCTGGCTGATTCTCGCATATTTGCTAGGTAGCGGCCAGATCTCTGCCAGAACAGGCTGCCAAAGATGCCAGCTTTGACTGTGTAGAGTTTCTTGTGTGGTTCCACATCTGCTCCTGTGACAACCAGGCATTGAAACGCAGCCAAATCGCATCCCTCTGGTGACTCCCTCAAAGACACCACGCAAATACTTTGCACAGCTTCTCCTTAGGCGATACATGAGGCCTACCACTCACCATTCTGTAAGGGAGTGTTTAAGCCTGAACTGCTTGCAACACTACCTTCTTACTAAGATGTGCATCTGAACTAAACTACATCTGTGTGAAGAGTGGAACCAGAGTATATAAATAGGCAGATTGGAGTGTCTTGTGATTAACATAATGAAAGAAAGTGCAGTAAACCTGTCCTTTAAGAAAAATACAGGAGGAGGTTTGAGGCCTAACCACTAGGGCTAGGTTCACATCACTGTTTCCTTTTTTCATTCTTCTCATCCATCAGATGAACAGAAAAAAACAACAACAATGCTTTATTTTGAGCATCTGTTAGGCTCAATTATGCTCATTTTGCATCCTTATTAGCCATTTCCATCTTAAACTCTTTATTTTATCATAAAGAATGCTCAAAATAAAGGATCTGTTTTTTCTTTTCTTCTGACGGATCAGAAAAACTGAAAATGAAATGGTGACGGGAACCTATTTTAAGCTGTGTGCCCACCAAAGAACTGTAACTACTAAGCTGTGTGCTCCCCAGAGAACTATAACCATTAAGCTGTGTATCATTCTAACATAACCACTCAATTCTGTACTCTTCTGTGGTTGTAACCACCAAGCCAAGTGCCCGTGTATAAAGCCACAAAGCAGTGTATCCCCTGTTGAAGTAAAATGTATTTTCAACTTTATAATGTTGGACTCTTTGTCATGCCATCCTCAAATGGGGTACCATCTCAGGATCAAGGGCCACACACAGAACTGACCCTCTTACAAGCAAATGGACAGTCCACCAACACTACTCTCAATGACTAGGCATTCAATGGCTTTCATCTACTAGCTGGTCAGGCCTTAAACCTGTCTCATAAGCTGACCATAGTTCCACCAGGCACCAGACAAGGACCACTTTATTTCTGTTGGCACCAAACTACTGCCTTTTATCTCCTTCATCAATATGTACAGTACAGCCTCCCTGAGCATTAGGCTCTTATCTATGTGCTATCTTATCTATCTTAGTCTATGCTGCTGTTAGCACCCTCTTCTGCAGCTGACAACCAAGAAGATTGTCATCCCTGCAGCCAGCTACAGAAACATAGCTCAGTGGCACTGCCAAGTGTCCCAATCCACCATCTCGATGACCTGCCATAAGGAAACATTATTTACACAGCATAATATAAATAAAATTCACATATGTACAGGCTGAAATAAATAGGCTACTGAGAAGTCAATCAGATAAACATGAGTCCATTTCAGGCAACAGGCAAACATCTCCAAAAAAAGATATCTTCAGTCCATACGTTGCAAAGAAAAAGTGAAAGATTCGCCCCCATACAAGACAATGCTTTTCTACATACTACTCGACATCAGCACATTTTTCACAGTGTAAACCAAGGCACAGAATACACAGTACGCCTCTCTGATTTGTCTTGACGCCTGATTGCTGTCCTACAATGATGTGTCTGACAAGAACCCTACAAATTGTGACGGAAATATAAGTACGCACTAGGCAGTGGTGGACCCCTCTTGATAAATCACAGGCAGAGCACCCCACTTAAAATATAAACTCAGAAGGTCTGTCATCCTCCTTTATTTCTGCTACATATGAAGACACCAAAGATAAAACATTGTCTCTCCATCCAATGCTTCACTCTCTTTCTCCTCAGTCGGTCGGATATCTAACTCGCTGCTCAGAGAATTTCCTTCTGATTTATTATACCCAAAGTGAACTGATGTGTAAACCTGACACATTTGATAACCTCCTGTGAAGTATTCTCACTCACCAGCAGATTGAAAAATAAATGAAAAATACGCAGGAATCTGAAAAGTGTCGTTGGATTCTCGTCCCCTGAATTGGCTCTGCTCATTCTGAAGGTTTAGATTGCTCTAAACACCCTGGATTTAAAGGTACAGGGAAATACATCACCCACCGAAAAACTGCAGAAACTCATTTCTTGTGGCTATTAAATGTTCATGTCTCCTGGAGTCCGCAGAAGTCTCTCCTTACCACTGTTGATCTTCCAATATTTGTAGATATAGAATATACTACTGTAAAATAATAATATGGAAAACTAATAAAATGAAGTAGGAATGTACAAGTATATGTATTGCAGTAAAGTAGGAGTTATATGAACAACATTTTTTGCTAAAGATCACTTACATGTTTCAAAGGATTATTGGAGAAGTTTTCTGTGGAAAGACAAGAAGACAAGAAGTTAAAGGGAGCCTGTCAGCAGTTTTGACCATGCTAAACTACTAACGGCAATAGTTAGGGGGTGGAGCTCAGGAGAGCAGTATAAAGATATATTTTGTGGAACATTTCTCTTCAGGAGTAGTGAGAATAGAATATTGTATTCTGCCAAATGCTGCTTCTTAAAGGTATTTTTCCAGGACTCTTCAGAAATAGGTCATCAGTATCTAAACAGTGCGGACCCGACACCCAGCACCCCACCGATCAGTTGTTTGAAGAGGCTGCAAGCACTGTTTCATCACAGCTAGCCAAGCACAGCGCCATACATTGTATAATGGGAAGGCTTGGTATTGCAGCTCAGGCCCATTCACTTGAATAGGAATGAACTATAATTATGTCACGCTTGTGTGTGGGAGGAAAACACCACATCAAGCATAGGAGGGAAAGGGGATACCGGAAAAAGGCCTGGAAACTAGGGAAGGAAGATGGACATCTCCTAGAGAAAACCCTAGCTCCAGTCCTGACAGACTACCAGTATGAACAGGCCCCAAATGTAGGCAAGTTCATACACTGGATACCTAGAATCCTATCTCACCCTATAGGACCCTGGACCTAATGTCAGGACTGAGTCTACCTGTTCCTCCAAAGGGAAGGACGAATAGGAGTCTCTCTCGGGCCTAATGACAAGCAACAGGGAAAAGCAACACACACATATATCAAAACTAAATACAAAAGGTAACTGAAACACTTATCTTCAATGAAGATTTGGTAGCACCAGGAACTCAGCCGAGAACCAAACACAAGCTAACCACAATTCCAACAGAAGCTATAAACCCCATAGCATAGTGGGAGAAACAACAATAAATAGACAAGGTTAAATGACCACAATAGTAACACCTGGGGATAGAAGGTGTGGCAAGCACAGGAAACAACACAGACGTCATTTGAGCCAAAAGGAAAACATGTCAGATCAAACCACGTGTTGCCAGTCTCACAGATCTCCTGCCACCTGTAGCAGGAACGCCTGTATGTCTCGGTACGTCCGTGACAAACTAGGTCATGTGACCGATGAATGTGACATCACATGACCTAGGAAGAGGCCAGAGCACTCATTGGAGCTTCAACAGCTGATCATCAGGAGTGTAGGGAGTCATTAATATATGAATCCTCAAAAACTTCTTTATGTGACTAGGACATGGGGCTTTACAGTGAAGTTTTCTCTGCTCTCTGTATTGAGGTGCTTCACAGCCCCTCCTCTCTGCTCTGAGTGAGAGCTGTAGATCCAAGCAGAATACCACTACAGCTGTCATTCAGAGCAGAGGGGAAGCGGAACAGCTCAATGCAGAGCGCACTACACAGTAAAGATCAATTTCGTGGGCCAGGGTTGCCAACCCAAATTCTTTTTCTAGACAACTTATCCCAAAAATTTTAATGTACAAACTGAAAAACCACAATGAATGATAAAGATTGTAAGTAATGCACGTCTATAGCTCAATATACTGATAACAACTCATTACCAGCATTTACTGTGAGGTGTCAAATGATGATAATTACTAGAGATGAGCGAATTTTAAGTTATGAAACCTTACCACGGACCGTAACGCAATTCTATGACGGAATGCATAACGGAATGCGTTTAGAGTCATTCCGTTATTCATTCTGTCATAATAGAAGTCTATGGGCTGAAAAACGGATCGCTCCTGCATAACGGAAACGGGACAGATCCATTATGCAGTCCATAGACTTCTATTATGATGGAATGAATAAAGGAATGACTCTAAACGCATTCCGTTATACATTCCGTCATAGAATTGCGTTTTGGTCCGTCGTAACGGAATCCATAACGCAATTCACCTTTTACCAGTAAGCAAAGCGAGAACGAATTTCAAAATATGAAATTCACTCATCTCTAATAATTACCACCAAAATCATCTAGTCAGGTACTACCAGTGTCACGAGGGTGTCACGACCTATCGCTGACCCTGTGGTACCTGGGGTCAGAAGGTTACAGCTGTTGGGTACTCACCCCGATTTCAAGGGATCACTTCATGACCTAGTTGTGTAAATGGATTCCGGTCCAGGTTTTCCTGTTTGGTTTACTATCCTTTTTGTCCTATCTAGGGATCAGTGGTTTTCCTTTCAGCTGTTCTGGATCTGCCACTCCCAGCCACTATTTAGTCTCTCTTCCTACTTCCCTTGTGTCCAGATATAGACCTTTCTTTCAGGTTATCTATTCTGACTGTAACATCCCACAGTTATGTTACGAAACTCTTTTACCCCGCTAAAACCTGTTAAGTGTATCTACATTGTCATCCTGTGTAATTTAACATCACATCCTCACTAATGTGCATTGGAAGCCTTGTAAATCATATATTGCTGTAATTTCCATGTACACCAGCAGGTGGCAGCAATGTGGTTAACAGGGCCTTAGTAACAGTTTAGCATATTTAGACTGGAATAGTACATTCCAGTTTAGCTCCCCCCTCTTTGAGCAGAGTGGGCTCGCCCTTGTCCTGCCTCATGGGGAGGGAAGGAAGTTCAGTTAGTGTGCCAGCCACCCCGGCTAGGGGAAGGCTGTGGTGGTAGGAGCTGCCAGTTCTAGGGATCCAAGCCAGAATTTTGTCTCGGCTGAGACCAAAGATCACCATTCCCAGTCTGGGCCTTTCAGCCTCAGCTAGTAGAAAGAAAGCAGCCACCTCCAGAACTCCAGGAAGAACCATACCCTGTGAGCATAACTGTGAGTACTGTCCAGAGACCAGGAGAAGCCAAATTCATCCTCAGCTAGTCAGTCCCCAACACAGCAGAAGATAGACAGAGCAGACAATAGTAATTCCTGCCACATATTGCCAATACCTGCTGGGACCCAAGACTACTGCTGTGTCTCACATGGATTACTGCTACATCAAGTAAATACCAGTTTGAATTATATTCCAAGTCTGGATCTCATTCATTGCTACCAAGTTCCTCAATTACTCCTACTAGCAACAAACTAATTTATTGCAAGTGAGCCAGGATCCCGGAGTCCAGCCGTACAAAGGTAGCAGACACCATTGACACTATTGCCATTATTAAACAGAGACATTGCACCACTCTGGCATTCCTAACCTGGTACGTGAGTTGCAACATCTTAAAGGGCCCTGTGACTGTACCCTGCGCACGCTGCAATTGGCGTCACGAACAAAAACCATGGACTATTATACACATATCTTGACCCACTGCATAATTGGTGTCCGTGTAACTGCACCCACGGTCCGGCTCATTGCATGACCTCAGGTGGTGTTGCTGTGGAGTTGCTGGAGCAGTTGAAACCAGTGTGGTTGGATCTCCGGTCCTCTTTAGTTTGTTGTATACTGTTTGCTGTCTCCCTTTGGGGTTATATTTGATGTTTGTGTTGTTTGTCCACTCCATGTTGTTACCCTAGGTGTCAGTGGTGAGGACTAGTGCTCCCACTGCCCTACTTACTACCTAGGGCTTCTTCCAGGGTAAGTCAGGGACGAGGCACGTGATCAGCATATGGGTAAGCAACCTGTCTAGGGACGTTAGGGTGGCCAGGTGCCAGTGCTAGATGAGTTAGGGGTCACCACTCCTCCCTCTCCCTTGTGTTAGGGCACCCGGTTTCCCTTCCCTCTGCGCCGCATGTCTGGTACCTGCCATAGCAGACGTGATATTATATCTGGCCCTTATTTTGAAGAAAAAGTAAAATAAAATTGTATTTATTTATTTATTTATTTTAAGATCCACTATGGATCCTATTGCTGCTTTGGCAAAGCAGCTGCAAGGTCTGTCTCTTGAAGTAACAGAATTGAAGGTGTCAGTCCTTCAGCAGCAGCAACTGCAGGAATTCTTGAGCCCAGTGGTTGCCATGGGTAACCAGGCTAATCTAAGGTTGCTCTACCTGACACATTTTCTGGAGGAAGAGACAAATTTGTGTGTTCCGTGAAGCCTGTAAATTGTACCTCAGGCTGCGCCCACATTCCTTAGGTAATGAGGAACAGCAGGTGGGGATTGTTATCTCCCTTCTTCAGTGGGACCATCAATCCTGGGCTTTTTCACTGCCAGCTGGTACCCAGGCCCTCCTGTTGGTAGAGATTTTTTTTGAGGCCCTGGGTCTCATATACAATGACCCTGACCGAGTCTTTCTAGCTGAGTCCAGATTACGGCGGCTTCAGCAGGGAGATCGGTCAGCAGAGGTTTATTGTTCTGAATTTCGAAGGTGGGCCATAGATACTGACTCTCAGGAGTCAGTTTTGCCAAGGGTTGTCAGAAATGGTAAAAGATGCGCTTGCGCTGTACGAGACTCATATTTCCCTGGAGGCCGCTATGTCGCTATCTGTAAGAATTGATAGATGCCTTAGGGATTGGCTGAGTAGTTCTTGTCCCCCACCGACTTTTCTCAAGCAAGAGTCAGCTGGTCCTCCTGGGGCTCGTCATAAATCTGGGGTTTGTTTTTTCTGTGGTCAGAGGGGTAATTTCATTGGCGTTTGTCCATATGTACCTAAGAAAAAGAAACAACTGTCGGAAAACTACTGACCCCAGGTTGTACGGGGGATGACAACCTGGGTGTATACATTTCCTCCATAAGTACGCCTCAGTTTGTTTTGCCAGCTACAGTAGTTTCAGGTAATAAAACTGAGAAGATTTCTGTTTTCTTAGACAGTAGGGCGAGAGTCAATTTAGTGGATGCTCAGTTTGCTCAGACTTTGGGTTTTTCTTATAGTCCATTACTTAGATCTATCCCCATATTTGCTATTGACTCTGTTCCTCTTACTCAGGGGAACCTGACACACATTGTACATAACATTCGTCTTCGTGTGGGGGCCCTCCATAATGAGGTATTATGGGCTTCCTACTAAGATGGTATTATATCTTCCCTGGTTGGTAGCGCACAATCCTAATCCTGTTGTTGATTGGCAGGCCAGAGAGCTATTGGAGTGGCGTGAGCATTGTAGGGACAATTGCTTAAGTAGCAGTTATATCTGTAAAGAATAAATCAAGGCACCTGGACTTACTGTAGATTTCTTGAAAACGTGTCACTCTGGGATTAAATATGTAACTGAATCAACATCTGGTAATTATACCCAGCATGGGGTCAGAGGTAATTATACCCAACATGGGGTCAAAGGTGTTGATTCCATTATCCTAATTGGAGTCAGTAAGTGATAATGACCTCCCAGAAAAAGGTGTCAGGACAGCAAGACAGCATTGTGTGTGGCAGACAATAGATGTCTAACCCCCCCGCCTCTATTCAAGCTTGGCTTCTCCATTTTTACGTAGATGGCCTCCTTCACACCTCATTTGTACCAATTTGCCTCCTTATCCAATACACGTACTTGACTGTCTTCAAAGGTGTGACCTGTCATTATACTTAGGTGTGCTGGGTATAATGACCTCTGACCCCATGCTGGGTATAATTACCAGATGTTGATTCAGTTACATATTTAATCCCAGAGAATTCTTGTACAGTCACTCAGAATTGAGAAAGCTTTTTGTGAAGAAGAAAGATGGGGGCCTGCGTCCTTACCTAGATTTTTGTGAGCTAAATCAGATAACTATCCGAGACCCCTATCCCCTCCCTCTCATTCCCGACCTTTTTAATCAGATTGCTGGTGCGAAGTGGTTTTCCAAGATGGATTTGAGGGGAGCCTACAATCTGATTTGCATTAAAGAGGGGGATGAGTGGAAGACTGCATTTAACACTCCTGAGGGGCTTTCTGAAAACCTAGTCATGCCTTTTGGCCTGACTAATGCTACTGCTGTCTTTCAACACTTTGTCAACAATATTTTTTGTCATCTTATTGGCAGATTTGTTTTAATATATCTTAACGATATTTTGATTTATTTTCGCGATCTGGAGACACACGAGATACATGTCAGGCAGGTGTTGCAGATTTTACGGACGACTAAGTTATATGATAAATTAGAGAAATGTGTATTCGCCGTACAGGAGGTACAATCTCTGGGGTATCTGCTATCGGCTTCGGGGTCGCGTATGGATCCAGAGAGGGTCCGTGCAATTCTAGAATGGGATCTTCCGGAGAACCTGAAAGTGCTGCAGCGTTATTTGGGTTTTGCCAATTTATATAGAAAATGTATTCAGAACTATTCGGTTATTGTCAAACCCCTTACTGACATGACTAAAAAGGGGACTGATTTTTCTAAATGGTCTGACGCTGCTGAGGGCTCTTTCACACTTGCGTTCTTTTCTTCCGGCATAGAGTTCCGTCGTCGGGGCTCTATGCCAGAAGAATCCTGATCAGTTTTATCCTAATGCATTCTGAATGGAGTGAAATCCGTTCAGGATGCATCAGGATGTCTTCAGTTCCGGACCGGAACGTTTTTTGGCCGGAGAAAATACCGCAGCATGCTGCGCTTTTTGCTCCGGCCAAAAATCCTGAACACTTGCTGCAAGGCCGGATCCGGAATTAATGCCCATTGAAAGGCATTGATCCGGATCCGGCCTTAAGCTAAACGTCGTTTCGGCGCATTGCCGGATCCGACGTTTAGCTTTTTCTGAATGGTTACCATGGCTGCCGGGACGCTAAAGTCCTGGCAGCCATGGTAAAGTGTAGTGGGGAGCGGGGGAGCAGTATACTTACCATCCGTGCGGCTCCCGGGGCGCTCCAGAGTGACGTCAGGGCGCCCCACGCAAATGGATGACTTGATGGCATGGCACGTCATCCATGCGCATGGGGCGCTCTGACGTCATTCTGGAGCGCCCCGGGAGCCGCAGGGACTGTAAGTATACCGCTCCCCCGCTCCCCACTACTACTATGGCAACCAGGACTTTAGCGTCCTGGCTGCCACAGTAACACTGAACGCATTTTGAAGACAGATCTGTCTTTAAATGCTTTCTGTTCACTTGCGTTTTTCCGGATCCGGCGAGTAATTCCGGCAAGTGGAGTACACACTGGATCCGGACAACGCAAGTGTGAAAGAGGCCTAAACTGGCTTTTTCCTCTCTGAAGGAGAGATTCACCCCAGCACCCATACTGGTCCAGATAGATGTTTCTCAACTTTTTATTGTGGAGGTTGATGCATCAGAGGTTGGGATGGGGGCTGTACTGTCTCAGGGTCCGTCTACAAGTAAATGGCATCCTTGTGCTTTCTTTTCTAAGAAATTGTCGACAGCTGAGTGAAATTATGATAAAGGCAACAGGGAACTTTTAGCTATTAAATTAGCATTTGAGGAATGGCGTCACTTTTTGGAGGGGGCAGCTCATCCCATCATGGTGATTACAGATCATAAAAACCTGTTGTACCTGGAGTCTGCTAAATGCCTTACCCCTAGACAAGCTAGGTGGTCTTTGTTTTTTACCAGGTTTAATTTTGTTATCACCTATCGTCCAGGGGCAAAAAATACCAAAGCTGATCGGTTGCTGATCGGTTATCCCAAAGTTTTCTTGCAGGGGGTGAGGTTGTTGATTCGGTGACGATTTACAAAACGGGGTGGTTGTCTCTGCGTTACACTCAGACCTGAAGGGGAGGGTGTTGGAGGCTCAGGGGGACACCACGGTCTCCTGCCCCCCAGGAAAGTTGTTTGTGCCTTTGAACTTGCACCTTTAAATAGTAAGAGAACATCATAACTCTGCACTCGCTAGGCACCCAGGTAATAGGGCAACCTCTGAGCTATTGTCTTGTCTTTTTTGGTGGCCGAGGTTGTATCCGGATGTAGTTGATTTTGTGTCCACCTGTACAACCTGTGCACGTGCTACAGTCTCTCACACTCGTCCGGCAGGGTCCCTGTTACCACTGGTCATTCCCAAAAGGCCATGGACACACCTGTCAATGGACTTTATCACTGACCTACCTGTATCTGCGAGTAAAATTGTTATCCTGGTGGTTGTAGACAGGTTCAGTAAAATAATGCATTTCTTTGCTTTACCAGCATTGCCAAATGCTAAAACCCTGGCTCAGGTTTTTATAAGTGAAATTGTAAAGCTTTACGGGGTCCCGTCTGATCTTTTTTCGGATCTGGGAACCCATTTTTTTTTTATTCTGGAGATATTTTTGTTCTCGTCTGGGGGTACATTTGTCTTTTTCCTCAGCCTTCCATCCACAGTCAAACGGCCTCCATCCACAGTCAAACGGCCAGACTAAACGCACCAACCAAAACATAGAGACTTACCTTAGGTGTTTTGTGTCTGAAAATCAGGGGGAATGGTCATCTTACTTACCTTTACAGAGTTTGATATAAACAATCACCATCAAGAATCAACTGTTAAGTCACCATTTTTTGGTGCATATGGTTTTCATCCTCAATTTTGTACTTTCAGTGATGGGGAACCGTCTGGGATTCCTGAAGAAGAACGGTTTACGTTGTCACTCTCCTCTGTATGGCAGGAGGTTCAAAGCAATTTGAATAATATGTAAGGCAGAGATAAACGTACCGTATGGCTGATAAGAAACGTTCGCCAGGTCCGAACCTAGGGGTAAATGACTATGTATCATTGTCGACTAGAAATATTAAGTTAAAAGTTCCCTCTTGGAAACTGGGTCCTAGGTTTATTGGTCCTTATTAGTGTTGATCGAGCGTGCTCAGCCGAAGACCAGTTTGGCTCGAGCATCGCGATGCTCTGCACATCGCTGTGTTCGGCTGAATACCGCGTGTGTTCGAGCGCGATGCTCGAGTCTCCCCCCCCCCCCACGTTTGTTGGCTGTTATGCTGCCAATAAACGTGCAAGAGAGTACTGCCACTCACTGCCGTTACAGTGATTGGCTGGCCGGAACGCGCCATTCGGTGCTATAAAGTACCAGATGACACGTGGTTCGGCCAGTCTTAATCAGGGAGAGCTGTGCTGTAGAAGGGTCAGATAACGTTAGCGCATCCCAAATAGCTGTGACATTCCCTGTAATTTTTTATTAGCTGATGGTCACTTGTAATGAGCGGCAGGAGCAATATTCTAATTTACGATATTTCATGAATATTTGGTAGAATATTCATAATTTATTTGCGAATTCGAGATTATTTTCTTGATCGAGAAAAATCAACAATGTAATATTCGCGTAATGCGTGCAAAATACAGGCGTGGGTCACTCTAGCTACATTTTTCAAGCTGCTAGAAGTTTCCTGAGACTGAAGAAAATGGTTGGCACGGCAGAACATTACAATAGCTTTATATGCAGATAAAGTGCTCCAATATATTCGCAATTGCGAAATCGGCACTAATGATGTGAATATTTTGGTGCAATAGGTGCAACTTCACATTTTAACAGGTCTGACTACTTATTAGTGATTGGTGCACTAAGTATTGTTGTGAACTTATGACATCACAGCACTATGTATGTAGCATGTACTGTATGTATGGACAGCAGAACACATTATATCACGATCTAAGGGCTCTTTCACACTTGCGTTGTTCTTTTCTTCCAGCATAGAGTTCCGTCGTCGGGGCTCTATGCCGGAAGAATCCTGATCAGTTTTATCCTAATGCATTCTGAATGGAGTGAAATCCGTTCAGGATGCATCAGGATGTCTTCAGTTCCGGAACGGAACGTTTTTTGGCTGGAGAAAATACCGCAGCATGCTGCGCTTTTTGCTCTGGCCAAAAATCCTGAAGACTTGCCGCAAGGCCGGATCCGGATTAATGCCCATTGAAAGGCATTGATCCGGATCCGGCCTTAAGCTAAACGTTGTTTCGGCGCATTGCCGGATCCGACGTTTAGCTTTTTTAGAGTGGTTACCATGGCTGCCGGGACGCTAAAGTCCTGGCAGCCATGGTAAAGTGTAGCGGGGAGCGGGGGAGCAGCATACTTACCGTCCGTGCGGCTCCCGGGGCGCTCCAGAGTGACATCAGGGCGCCCCAAGCGTATGGATCACGTGATCGCATGGACACGTCATCCATGCGCATGGGGCGCTCTGACGTCATTCTGGAGCGCCCCGGGAGCCGCGCGGACTGTAAGTATACCGCTCCCCCGCTCCCCGCTCCTACTATGGCAACCAATGTAATGACACAGGAAAGCAGAGATCACAGCAATAACACTGCTCTCTCTCTCAGATCTGCAAAATACTGCATACAATGGCTGCTGGGGAGGTTCTTATATAGTAAGGGGTAGGCAACTTTCCTATTGGTTGCTAGGGATGTTGCTAAGCTCAGACAAAGACATTGCAGCCTTCTCATTGGTCCACAAGCAAGAAGGGAGGTTACTGCTGAAAAAAATCTATCACTATATTCTATATATTAGCAAATTCTCAAAGTACCAATAATCGCGATTAATATTCGCTATTCGAATATTCGCGCCCAACACTACTGTTCACAGCGACATTACCTGTGCTACATCTCCTGTATAACGTTTGCGCATCCTAAATATCAGTGATATTCAGTCAAATTTATTTGCGCATACACTTACAAAACCTGCGCTAGTGTACGTGTGACATACTTGAAAGCATATATACCATTTAATATGCAGAAGGTGAGCAGTAAGGGACAGGGAAGTGGCCGTGATGCTGATGGTGCACGCAGAGGCTGTGGCCCTAAGCGCTTCCTCCCAGCATGGAGAGTCTTGCCAAACAAGTGATCCCACACTTGAATATTCCGAGGAGCTCTTTTCATCATCATTCCTTGATTTGGGCTTCTCGCCAAGCCCGCTTGAAGAGGGACATGAGGAGATCGTGTGCACCGAGGTTGATGATGATGATGAGGAGGAGACACAGTTGTCAATAAGTGAGGTTGTTGTTAGGTCAACAAGTCAGGAGGATGACCAGAGCGAGGAAGTGGAAGAGGATGTGGTGGACGATCCCAACCTGGGAAGCAGGCAATAACTTGGGTACTTGATCAACACTAGTCCTTATAAAATAGTCGCTGTCATTAACCCTGTGGCTTTTTGCTTGGAGCTACCTCAAACATTGAAAATTCATATTATATTTCATAAATCGTTGCTCAAAAAGTATGTTGCATCTCCAGAACCATCACTGTTACCACCCCCTCCAGTTATTTTCGATGGATTTGGAGTTTCAGGTAACAAATAGTGTTGATTCTCGTTTGTCCGTCGCTCCCTTCAATATCTGGTGCATTGGAAGGATTATAGTCCGGAGGAAAGAATGAGGGTGCCAGCTTCGGAAGTAAACGCCAGCAGATTAATATGTTCTTTTCACATCTCTCATCCAGAGAGACCTGGTCCTGAGTGTCCGGTGGCCCCTCATAGTAAGGGGGGTTCTGTCACGAGGGTGTCACGACCTATAACTGATCCTGTGGTGCCTGGGGTCAGAAGATCGCAGCGGGTGGCTACTCATCCGATTTCAAAGGATCGCTACATGACCTAGTTGGGGGAATGGATTCTGGTAGTGTTGATTGAGCATGCTCGGCCGAACACCAGTTCTGCTCGGGACATTGTGGTATTCGGCCAAATACTGCATGTGCTCGAGTGCAATGCTCGAGTCTCCTCCCCGCATGTTTCTTGGCTGCTACGCAGCCAATAAACATGTAGGTAAGTACTGCCCTCACTGTAATGCCATAGCCATGTTGGTTACTGGCATTACAGTGATTTGCTGGCCGAAACGCGTCATCGGGTGCTATATAGCACCCAATGACATGTGTTCGGCTCAGTCTTAGTCAGTGATAGCTGTGCTGAGGAAGGGACAGACAGTGTAGGGAGTGATATACGAATATTTTTATTAGAAAAACTTTTCAGAAACCCTAAAGTCCTTTTAAGGACTATTGTGTGTGGCAGCAGCAATATCAATTTTTAGCGCAACCTGTGCTAAATTGATAAAACTTTACAGACCCCAAAGTCCTTTTAAGGGCTATTGTGTG
This sequence comes from Bufo gargarizans, assembly GCF_014858855.1. Lineage (NCBI taxonomy): Eukaryota > Metazoa > Chordata > Amphibia > Anura > Bufonidae > Bufo > Bufo gargarizans. Next base: position 19,125 of record NW_025334668.1, on the reverse strand, counting down.
TGGCAGCAGCAATGTAAATTTTTAGCGCAAACTGCGCTAAATAGCTAAAACTTTACCGACCCGAAAGTCCTTTTAAGGACTATTGTGTGTGGCGTGCAATAGTTAGGCCGCTGCAGACAGCGATATTAGCTGCGCCACATCTCCTGTGTAAAGTGTGCACATACAAAAAATATCTGTTACATACAGTGTACTTTTTCCATAGACGGTGTCCGCTGCGGACAGTGACCCTAGCTGCGCCACATCTCCTGTGTAAAATGTGTGCATCCAAAAAATATCTGTGGCATCCAGTGTACTTTTTCTGTAGATGGTGTCTGCTGCGGACAGTGATATTACCAGCACCACATCTGCAGTGTAATGTATGCGCTTAAAAAATGTATCTGTGACATACAGTGTACTTTTTCAATAGATGGTGTCCGCTTCTGACAGTGACATTTCTAGTACCGCATCTGCAGTGTAATGTATGCGCTTAAAAAATGTATCTGTAACATACAGTGTACTTTTTCAATAGACAGTGTCCGCTTCTGAAAGTGACATTTCCAGTGCCACATCTGCAGTGTAACGTGTTTACATTATCTGCGGAATATCTCCCATGTGACGTTTCCACATCCTAAATACCTTTTTTTGTTTGCGCATACACTTCCAAATCCTACTCTACTGTACGTGTGACATACTTTTAAGCATATATAACATTTAATATGAAGGAGGCGATCATACTGATGGTGCAAGCAGAAGCCTGCTGGTCGGTTGGATTGCAGCAGATAATGCTTCCAGTCAGTTAAAGAGGACCTTTCATCAATATAATTTTATTTAAATGACCCCCCTACCTAATAGTCCGGCATCCACTGATGTTCCCCCTTTTTTTTTTTTTTTTTAAATCGACCCCCGAATCTTGAAATAACAGCCTTTTTCTTCTGCTGCAGCGTCTGTCAATCAGACGCTTTTTTGTAGGGGGCGTTGCTCAAGTCTTTTCTTTGCTATTCTCCTTGGCTGAGAGCGCAGCCAATCGCAGCGCTCCTCTCTCAGCCAGGGAGAAGGAGCTCAAGTTCTCGCGAGAATCGCGAGAACTTGAGCTTCCTAACATCCGGTTCCAGCGCCATCTTGGATTCCCCTGACGAGGATCGCGGCGGGTGAGGAAGCAGCGCAACGAGCGGCAGGGTAAGTATTAGAATATACCCCTAGACATCGAGCAAAAGGGGTATATTCTAATACTTACCCTGCCGCTCGTTGCGCTGCTTCCTCACCCGCAGCGATCCTCGTCAGGGGAATCCAAGATGGCGCTGGAACCGGATGTTAGGAAGCTCAAGTTCTCGCGATTCTCGCGAGAACTTGAGCTCCTTCTCCCTGGCTGAGAGAGAGCGCTGCGATTGGCTGCGCTCTCAGCCAAGGAGAATAGCAAAGAAAAGACTTGAGCAACGCCCCCTACAAAAAAGCGTCTGATTGACAGACGCTGCAGCAGAAGAAAAAGGCTGTTATTTCAAGATTCGGGGGTCGATTTGAAAAAAAAAAAAAAGGGGGAACATCAGTGGATGCCGGACTATTAGGTAGGGGGGTCATTTAAATAAAATTATATTGATGAAAGGTCCTCTTTAAGCACCACCCTGTCTTTCACCAAGTCCAGTCTAAGTAGCCAAGAGTCTGCTGAACACAATCCTCACCCTGATCCTCCTTTCTCCCACCATGGAGAGTCTGGACAAGCAAGTGATCCCACATTCGGATATTCCGAGGCCCTCTTTTCAGCGCCATTCCTTGATTTGGCCCTCTCGCCAAGCACACTTTAAGAGAGACAGATCTTGTGCCCTGATTCCCAAACTTTTTAGCATCCACAGTCACAAGAGGATGACAGTGGGGAACGGCAATTACTGTTTAATGAGGTGGATGATGATGAGACACAGTTGTTAATAAGTCAACTGCAATTACCTCAAGAGGTTGATGAAGAGGATGAGACACAGTTGTCAATCACTGAGGTAGTGGTTAGGTCAAGAAGTTAGGAGGATGAGCAGAGTGTGGAAGTGGAAGAGGAGGTGGTGGACGATGAAGTCACTGACCCAACTTGGGAAGGTGGAAAGCCGACCGAGGACAGCAGAACAGAGGGGGAGGGATCTGCAGCACCGCAACAGACTGGGAGAGGCAGTGGGGTGGCAAAAGGGAGAAGGTGGGCCACACCAAATAGGCCCGCGACTGTTCCACGGAGAACACCCTTGTGGAAATCTCCCTTACCAAGGGGTAGGTGTTCCACAGTATGGCGCTTTTTTGAGGAAAGAGTGGACGACAAAAGAATAGTAGTTTGCCATACCAAAATGAGCCGGGGCGTGAACATTAGCAACCTCAACACCCTAATAATTGGGACGAACGCCTCGGTCCACAATCTGTTACACCACTGTCTCCTTATCCCCTGTGTTACGTGCTGGCCAATCCCTCCCACCCTGCACCTGGACCATCGCAAGCACCATCAGCGACCACATCCAATTCTGTGTCCCAGCGCAGCATCCAAATGTCCTTACTCCAGGCCTTTGAACACAAGCGCAAATACCCAGCCACCCACCCACAGGCCATAGCACTAAATGTGCAACTTTCAAAATTACTGGCCCTGGAAATGTTGCCATTTAGGATTGTGGACACTGAGGCTTTCCGCAGTCCAATGTCAGCGGACGTCCCGCGTTACGCAGTCCCCAGCCGCCACTATTTTTCAAAGTGTGCCGTACCCGCCGTACACCTTGTCTCCCGTAACATCACACGTGCCCTGACCAATGCAGTTACTGAGAAGGTACACTTAACCACAGACACATGGACCAGGGAAGCCTGACGGCACACTGGGTGAACGTTGTGGAGGCTGGGAGCGAGTCGTACCCTGGGATGGCACAGGTGCTACCGACGCCAAGGATTGCGAGCCCTACCTGTACGTCCATCAGGGTTTCCGCCAGCACCTACGTTATTGGCTCCAATCCCCACTTCTCCTCCTCCACCTCCCCCCCCCACTTCCACCTCCGAATTATCCGCATGCTGCACCAGTCAGCCATCAGTCGGTAGCTGGAAGCAGTGTAGTACTGCAGTGGGGAAGCGGCAACAGGCCGGTCTGAAGCTGATATGCTTAGGGGACAAACAGCACACCACCGCAGAGCTATGACAGGGAAAATGAGACCAGACTGAGCTGTGGCTCTCGCCACTCAACCTAGAACCAGGCATGGTTGTGTCTGATAATGGCCATAACCTGTTGGCTGCTTTGGAGCTCGGCAACCTCACACACATCCCATGCCTAGCCCACATCTTAAACTTAGTGGTTTAGCGTTTTTTCAAAACCTGCCCCAATTTGCCTGAGCTACGGGTGAAGGTGTGCCACGTGTGTGCATATTTCCGCAAGTCATCGAGAGCTCAACAGCTGTTGTGCGACGTGAGCACGCGCTGGAATTCGACGTGTTGGCCAGACTTTGTGAACAGCAGAGAGCAGTAGTGGAATAACAGCTGCAACATGGTCGTCGCTTTTCCAGTCAGCTTCCGCTATTCACAAGCGAGGAGTGGGCATGTATGTCTGACCTCTGTGAGGTTTTAATAAACTTTGAGGAATCAACACCGATGGTGAGCGGCGATAACGCTATTATACAGCGTAACCATCGCATTTCTGTGTCTACTCAAACGCTCGCTGGTCATAATTAAGGACGACGCAGGCCCTTGCATAAAATGTTTTACAGGGTCAGCTCACCTGCAGGCCCTCGTATATAATGTTTTACAGAGTCAGCTCACCTTCAGGCCCTCAAATACAACCCTTTAGAGGGTCAGCTTACCAGCAGGCCCTCAACCATAATTTTTTCGATGGTCAGCTCAGCAGCAGACCCTCACCCCTAATGTTTTAGCGGGTCAGTTCAGCAGCAGGCCCCCACTCCTAATGTTTTAGATGGTCATATCAGCAGGCCCTTGCTCCAAATGTTATTCAGGGTCACCATCAGGCCATCAATCATAATTTTTAAAGGGTGTGTATGAAACGATGAAACCAAATGGAACGGAATGTATTTTGGTGCACTCTGTTTCGTTTAGTTCAGTTTTGTCCCCATTGACAATGAATGGGGACAAAACTGAAGCATTTTCTTCCACTATTGAGATCCTATGATGGATCTCAATAATGGAATTGAAAACACAGATGTGAAAGTAGCCTAATCCAACATATAGTGTTTCAGACCCTACAGCTATAGGGGGTAATATATAAAGACACCCTCTACACCCTAGCCTAGTGGATGCTACAGCCACAGCTGCCAGATTGTAGCTGCTAGCCAGAGATCACAGAAACAGAGATTTTAGAAAGAGAAGGACTAACAAGAGGGCCATTGCTGCAACAAGCTGCCTAGCTTATGCTTAGAAATCTGGGACGAATTTGCACTGTGTACAGATAATTGCTGGATGTAATACTACTTAACACCACACACTGGACATGGCAATTCCATCTTGTGCCCTGCCTATAGCACCCAAATGGACATTGGCACCATGGGCAACCCCGAACAATCATCAAGCAGGGAGCCCATGGCTACAGGGAGTGCCCTGAGGGAACAAAGGGTACCCTTCCTTCAGTGTACTGACCATAGGGAGGAACAGTCTTAGGAAATACACCGTAACACATCATGATCAGGGCCACTACAACTCATATCCTCTTATCCAGCTCCTCAGGGGCTTGCTGAACTATGGCTATGACTAGGATCAATGTGACAGGCAATGTTTACTAATAAACACAGAAAAGGTGCACCATAGGGTAATAACGTACAGATTGTGATAAACAAAGGACTCCAAATAGAGGCTCACATGTAAGCTGTAGGCACAACACTAGTGAAGGCTCTTGAAAATTAATCCGGTTTCCGAGAATGGTAGGTATGCAGCCACGGATGGAGGTCTTCTTACCGGGGGTGCCTAAACTCCCCAAGAAGATTAAACTTGTCAAGTTAAAACATCCCTGGTGCAAGGAACCAACCAAATTGTTCGTTAGTACAGAAAAGGAATCTTCAGTTTTTATTTGCAGGTATTACAACGCGTTTCGGGGAAGTATCTCCTCTTCATCAGGTAAAAAACTGCACGTACCATGAAGGGAAGATACGTCACCGAAACGCGTTGTAATACCTGAAAATAAAAGATTCCTTTTCTCTCGACGGACGCTTTGGTTGGTTTTGTGCCGAGGGATGTTTTATCTTGACAAATTGCCATGACTAGGGCACAGACAGACTCCAAACAGAACAAAGCAAAACAGGCATGAGAGACAAGAAAGTTCCTCAACCAGAGCAGGTGATAGCACTAAAGAGACTGAGCAGTGGTACTAGGGAATAGTCATATCAAGAAATGGCACTAAAAGCCTCCCTCAAGCAGCCGACGCCGGTGCAGAAGGTACAAGTGAAATGCCATTAAAATAGTCAGGATGAGAAGAATTGGGCTGTTTGATTTCAACATGCACAATCCTTTTGTTTTCAGGATCAGTATCTGTTTGTGGCTTGTTCCCGTCTCTGTAATGAGAAGTATGCATGGTCAGGAAAGCCAATAGTGAGGAGGGTCGAGGAGAGTCGGGAAGAGCTACCGGCTCAATGACCGCTCAGCCAACAGCTAACTAATGTGTAGGACCAATCTTAATATGCTTTGAGTAAGGTTCTCCATTTATGAAGTTTGGTTAGCTGCAGAACTTTAAGAATATTCCCTATACATTTTCTGTAATGTTTATCCTTTATGAATCCCATTAAATATAACATTTGCAGATTCCAGAATCCAGAGTAGCAGAAAATGTGCAAATGAAAAAAAATAAAAAGAAGAGAGAACGGGATCATGATATGTCCCCTGAGGGTCACAGTCCAAAATACACCTTAGTATTATCCCCAAGAATGTGCAGAGCAGCAGATCTCTCTTGGCTGCTTGCTGTGTACTGTCCTCATCTCCCCTACGGATCAGTAGATGAGAGAACTTTTGATGTTATCTGGCTGCATACTGCAATTCCGCCTCCTCATATCCAAGAAATGCTTCACAAAATAGACAGTTTGCGGCTTCTCTTCAATCCTCACAATCCCTTCCTTCTCCCCATTACACCTGCATATATAGCTAATGTTAGATGCATGAGGGCTACTTTGCTGGAGATGAGACGAAAGTAGTCACATAAAAATTATTTTGCTATAGCTATGCTAAAAGAAAATAGTGTTTTTGGGGTTGAGACATTTACAGTGTATTTCTTTATTTATTGCATTCATATGTTAAGTCGACCAACTACATACATCTGCATTTTAAAGCTACCTGCACTCGATGCGGATTACGCAGATTTTTGTGCAGAAAAATTCATGCACACAATATTTTTTGTCCGTGTCTCTTAAATTTTTTTTGCAGCCCGTATGCAGAACCATTAATTTAAATTAAATTGGGGCCTCAAAAAATAACGGAAATTCCATGTCTGTATGTCAGCAAGTCCGTTCCTCCAAAAAATAGAAAGCGGACAAGGACAGGCATTGTTACAATGGATCCAGAAAAAATGGATGCAACACGGATGTTTTGTGGACCACAAAATACATATGGTTGTGTGCATAAGCCCTAATACAGTACGAGCACACTGTGCTTTTTTCTTAGGTGTGGAAATTGACCTATCGTGCGGATTTAGAAATCTGCAGCGTGTGAATTGTTGCATTTGTCTTGTGCGGATTTCCCCCTTTTTAAAGAAAGGGTGAGATCTGAGGAAAATCCCCATCAAATCCGCACCGAAAAATGCATAAAAAACAAACAAAATCAAACAAAAAACGCTATAAATAGTGTAGATTTATGTGTACTTTTTTCTGTAATTTTGGTGCAGATTTTTTTGTGTATTTTCTGCACAGCATGAAAAACTGCACCAAAACCACACATAAAACTGCACTATTTATTGTGGTTTACTGTTCGTGGTTTTTTTGTGGGTTTTTTTCAGAAAATTTCGGAACAACTGGCATACCGCAAACCAGGTCAACTTCAGCAACCAATTTGTTAAATCTCATTCACTTTGCTGGTCCTGTATTACGCTGTGGATTTCCCGCACGAGAACCCCCATGGAAAAAACTTGTGTATTCCACAGCGTGGACAGGTGTCCTAAGGTAGGAGTATTGCAATCTTAGGAGCTTTATTTCCCATTTGAATTTTCTTCAGGGAAGAAAAAGAAAATGCACCCTTAGGCACTCTTAGTGCAAACTCATGTCTCTTTGGCGGACTGTCTCATTAAGCTACATTGTGAAAGAGCTTTATTTATCTGCTTGTCGGACCATTTTATTGTAATTACACAAGCCAGATACCTAAGATGCTGAAGTGAATGTATTTCATGAATGTTTCATGCTGTGCCGCTTAAATAACGTCTGACAATGCATTCCAGGTTACCTAGATGCATTCCTCTTCCAAAAAAGATAGAAAAATGTAGGACAACTATAATCTGAATAAAAGCTGTTCTCAGTTCCCTAAATATCTTTCTTTGCTTATTAAAATCTGCAGTTCACTTTGGTATTTGTGATCCAAATTCATATTTTCAGATCCTCACCTGCTTTAGTTTGGTTAAATACTCCAATTTCTCATAAACAAATGCAACACAATATCACAACATGCTAGCAAAACATTTGACAGACTGCAATTCACATCACCACCTCTGGGTGGCCACACAGTCACACATATAGGATAGATGTCTCGTGGCACAGTATCCCAAAATAAGTGTTTATGGACATTTCTCAATGCAGGGGGTTATCTTAATGGTGTAGTCATGATTACATGTGACAGGAGAGGACGGGGAAGGTGTAGAGTAAAACCTTTTTCAACTTCTAGAGAGTACTATACATGGGGGATTAAGTTGTTGGTGAGCTATTCCCATGAACAAGAAGAAGCATTTCTAAAGGCATAGTTTTTTTTAATTTTTTATTATAGATTTGATTCTCTGATACTATAAAAGTATGATAATTTATCTTTGAAATGGTTTTCTATCCTAAATAGCACCAATCAGCAGGACCAACCCAATTAAACCAGGCATACTGGCTGGTAGGGTTGATCCTGCACATTTGGGCTCATGCACACTTTCATTGGTCGACCGTTCCATGCATTGGGGAGCGCAATTTGTGGTTCCCAATGCACGGGCAACGTGTGTGGGGATTCCGCAGGCAGATCCAGACCCATTCAACTTGAATGGGTCCATGATCTGTCCTCACCGCAAAAACATAGAACATGTTCTATTTTTTTGCGGTACGGTGGCACGGAGAGAAACCCAACTGAAGCACTCCGGAGTGCTTCCGCCATTCTGGGCCGACCTTCCGGATTGCAAATCCAATGAAGTAAATGGGTTTGCGTTTGTGATGCGGGTTGCACATGGGCAGTGCCCGCATATTGCGGATACACTGTTTGCGGGCCGCAATACGGGCCATGGTCAGGCAACAGACGTGTGCATGAGCCCTAAATCTGATACCTGCCTTGTGAAAATGAGTTGTGTTGTAAGAAAAAAAAGACTTATTGTATATGCAAATGAGAGCTTCAGTGCACTGAGGGGGTCAGGCCTGGCCTCTACGTGCACCCCAGCTCCTGTGCTGGTCACTCACCTTATTGCTCTGATGCTCTTATTTGCATAAAGAACAAAGAATAAAAGTCTTTTTTTTTCTCAAAAACACCACAACTAGTTTTCACAAGACAGGTATTACTTTAAACAACATTATTAGGGATGATCCTGCTGATTCAGCACAGAACTCCTTCTATTCTAGATATGAATTCATGCCGCTGCCAATATGGGGAGCTCAGAACAAAGAGATATTTACAGCCTCCATTGCAGTCAATGGTATCTATGCACATTCCAATGCACTTAGCTCCCCTTAGTGGTAGATTCAGGCAGCCGGCTTCTATGATACACTGAGAGAAGAAGCTGACAATTTTATCGATATATTCTTGCCAGTTGTGTGGTGTAAATGTAATGAGAAATATGGTAGTCAGAATTAGTGCCCCATTTATTAAGCATTGGATCAAAATGGGTGAGGCTGAGGGCTACTTTTTTTTACTTCTTATAAAAAAATCTTTTTTTTCTTAAAATTCATTCCACTAAATTAAAAAACAAGGAAATCTTTGGACTCGTGCTTTGCGTTTCACGTTCCATGGGAGTGCATGCTTCATACATACTGGACGTTCATACTAAGTTTTGCTATGGGGCTCCTATGAGATCTGTGTGTGCCCCTGTTTACAGCTACAGGCAAAGATTGGAACTGTCAAAAATCATATTGCATAGGGGGAAGACAATGGGAAATGTGGGAAATGCAAAGGGGGAAGACTATGGGAAATGTGGTCAGGTGCGGTGCGTTGGAGTATTGCCCACTATAAGCAGTGAAGATGTGGATTGTTTTTGTACAGTACATGGCAGATGTATGCATCTGTATTGGCATGCGGTTGCATATTTTTGGGATACGGTTAAGTATACATTTTCAGGGAGAAAGAAAGCCTTACCTGTATGCAAACTTATGGTGAATAGAGCCTAGCTGACTGCTAACAAGCTTCTGCAGCATGCTTCACCAATATACCGTATGCAGTATTCTCTTGGGTCCTAGTCATGCACACAGTAGAGCCACATATAAGGCATCACACGGTAGTACTGCTGTATGGTGCCTCCATGTACAGGTAGTCTGTTAGTACTGAGGATTTCTTCCCTAGAATCAATGCTCTCTATGCTTCTGTATTAAACCAGGACTACAGAGGTCCACTACTGGCCTATGGATTTCTATGAGTGCTGTATTAAAACTCCTTAAAATTAGCGGCATATGCTATGTACTCCTATAAAGCGGTTATGCCCTGAAAGCCAGTATTAATTACTATGCAGAGAATAGAGAATTAAAAAAAAAGTATTATTGCAAAATATATATACAGAGATATGTTTGAGATGCTTGTGCAGAGCAGAAGATGGGAGTGATAGTTGCCCTGATGAAGTGTTGTGTTGCCACAGTGCTCTACCTCAGGTCGTCGCTCCCTGGGGTTTGATGCAGTGAAAAAGTTGATGATGAAAGGAACCAGACAGAGATGGTAGAACAAAGAATTTCTTTCTTTACTGGATACAAAAAACAGATAGCAGCACAGCAGTTCATACAAAGTGCAATTTTCTCTTCCCAGATAATGAGGTATAGTGGCTGACAATGTGGCAGAAGATATTTGCTAGCCGACAAAGTCTCTCTTTGGATTCCCTTCCTTACGGCTTTACATCTGTCAACTGTTGCTGTAGGTGTCCATTGTATGTTGCAGGCTTCTAGCTATGCCTGTCCTGAACTGCGGTTATGGTGTCTTAACATGTTTCCAACCACCTTGCAGCAGAGGCTTGATAGTTAGATCATTGCTTGATCATTCTGCTGACACAAATACACCATAGCTAACAAATCTGTAGCTTAAGACCCTGCAATCTCTCTGGGGCAATGATGTCCTCCTAAATGAGCTACCTCTCTGGTCTACATGGCCTGGAGAAGAGGGAGATGGATCGCAAGATCCCTCACTCCCCTCTTTCTTTTCTACGACTGTCAACTGACTCTTACTAGCTCTGCTAGCCTTTGGCAGAAAGTCGGGCCAGCCCACTCCTACCAAGAGGGGAGGAATGGGTTGGAATGTCTCATTCCTGTTCTCAAACACTGACAACCATACCCCATCAACTGGTGAACAAAGTACATAGCATGACATTACATTACATTTACATTGCAAACCATTGCAGTTACAATAGTAGTACCCCTGGGTCAGGGGCACTAAATATATATTTTCATACATTACATTTTCCTCTCTGGTAGCACCCCCTGCTGTTTATCCTTCTGGAGCTCTTGCATTCAGAGATGGATTAGCATGCTCAGTAGTTTCCCCTTCCCCTTATTTCAGCGCTGTAGTAGTGATCTCATAGAGAAGCAGGTGGAGAAGTCCAGACAAATTGGCTTGTTCCGCTACAGGCAAACCAAATTAGTTCAAAATATTATCTTTACTGTGGTCGATGGAGTGTCTTTTATTTGGCCGTCTCAATATGCTCTCATCAGAAATAATACATTTTAACTCTGCATTAGAGACAGTCCCTCGGCTACAGTAAAAATTATATTTTGAACAAATCAGAAATATATAGCTATATGTCTCTCTAGACAATGGAGAGGGAAACTCCGGGGCATTACATACTGTATGTATCTCAGGGGTAATGTGTGTCGGACAATTTTCTAGGCAGGAGAGGAAGTGGTTAACAAGAGCTAATTGCAATGCATCCTAGGGAGTTCAGGGGCTTGATGAGCTGCTGCTCACCCACAGAAAGGGAAGAAAATCCTCCAAATATATAAGCAACAAATAGTTTAAAATTCCTAGCATAACCACTTTAAATTCCCTGTTAACAAAGCAATTCCCATCATCGTACAAAAAATAAATAAATAAAATGAAAAAATAAATAAATTAAAAATTCCTGTAAACTAGTAGCACGGTTTTGTCATGTATTCTGCTGCAATTGGGTCATTATTTTATCAGTGTGCGTGGAAATACTGCCTGAGCTTGCTCCTAGGATAAGTAGATAGTTGCACCTTGTATATGGTACATCATTAAGGATTCTGTAGCAAGAAGCTGACAATTGCTAAAAGAAGAAACCTAATACTACTTCACCCTGTCCTACTAATCGGCAGTGTTGTGGTCACTATGCCTTATTGCATAAAACGTATATACAAATAGCATTATCTGAGCCAGGTCCTTCTAAGCATCTCCCACACAAACACGTGTCTTGGGGTCTCCTTAGTTACAGGCCAATTGTGAATGCAGAGGGAGTCCAGGCAGCTGCAGGAGCAGTAATTAGGGTCTATACATCCTTCACAAACATTAACTAGGTCAGTATTTCTGGTGGCAGACAGTGACTAAGTGCCAATCTGCTTAATATGAGCATTGTTTATAAATGCTGAGGGTTGAAAACAGGAACGATAAGTCATTCGTACTGGTGTGCCTGCATCAGAATAACAAGAAGCAGGGAGAGGGGGTAGAGAGATCAAGGGAGAGAGGAAGGAGAGACTGTGCTGGAGAGAGATAGAGCTAGAGATCAAGAGAGCAAGAGGGAACGGGGCAGAAGTATCAGACGCTGCACCCATATCCATTGCGGTCATTGCACGGGGCAGTGCGTTCATTAGCAGTCTACACATACTCAGCATAATTATGCAGTGTAGCATCTTCATTATCAGTGCACAGACAGCATGTGCGCATTATTATCACTTTATGGAAATAGTCAGCATTGCCGTACAAAGCGCCATCATGCTGAACAATAAGAATGTCTGTTCAAAATAAATACTCGCTATCTTCGTCCCACAAGAGCCGGACATTTCTGTATACACTACGAAGGAGACATAGTAATGAGATGGGCATGGGGCACATTACAGATGAGCGAAGTTTTGAAAAATTTTATTCGGCAACTTTGTCGAAATTAGCCAAGAAATTTGTTTTGTTCTGAATTAATTTGTTACGAATTGCTATAAATCAGGTATACCCATATGTCATGGCAGCTGAGGGAATGTATAGGGAGGGAATGTATGCTGCAGTGAGCCCCCTCCATACGCAGCGGGAGCTGGCTGTATCATACAACAGACACCCATCTGCAATCACGGGGAACGGCAATCCAGCTGAACCCCATCATTTAACCCCTAAGATGCCACGATCAACGTGGATTGCGGCATCTGTAAGTTAAGGCAGAGGGATGCAGAGTTCGGATCGTTCACTATGGCAAGTCGGACACTTCTAAAGCTTTTCAGGCCTGCCATGATCCTGTGCATAAGGCACAGCTCAGCAGGGAGAGCTGTATAACGCCATTTACCCTAACAGATCTCTATGAGGGCGAATAGGACAAGGGATCAAGAGATCCCAGGTTCTAGCCCCCTAAGGGGGCTAAAAGTTATTGTTAAAAAAAATATATATTAAAAGGTTAAATCACCCCCCTTTCCCAATTTTACATATAAAAATGTATAGACAATAAATAAAATGAAACGTAAGGTAGTGCCGCTTCCCAAAAAGTCAGAACTATTAAAATATAACATTTCCTGTGCAGTGAATTCTGTAACGGACAAAAAATAAAAACACATAATTCGCTGTTTTAAAAAATTGAATAACAGAGAATGGCGATGCAGTTCCAGTGACAGTAGTGGCCCCATGACAAAGAGAGGAGGGTGAAAGCAGCAGTAGCATACAGCACAAGATGATGGCAACCAATGACAACAGTGTTGGCAAGGGCCAGTGGTATGCATAATTTCGTAAAAATGTAATATGTACACACCAGAAGGCCAGAAAGCCCCAAGGGCAGTAGAGTTAGGAGGCAGGTGGCATAATTCAAGTGGCAGCATCAGAATGGTGGCAGCAGCTCGTGGCCAGAAGTAAAGGCCCTGGTGCTGTCCCTGCCCCTCCACACCAGTCATGTCAGTGGAACATGAGCGCAGAGGGTTCCCCCGGCCAGACCTTTGTGAGGACAGGTGATGGCGCTCGTTGGACGCAACCAACCGACTACACAGCATGTCTCTATAGTAGTCCATTTTTTCATCCCTCTCAGAAGGAGTAAAAAAATACCCAATTTTTGACAGGTGGCGAGGGTCTAACAATGTGGATAGACAGTAATCATTCTTCTGCTGAATCCTGGCAATGTGGCTGTCACTATGCAACTAAGAAAGCATGCATCTGGACATTTATGCAAGGGACTTGGAGGGCCACCTTTCCTCCATCTCTACTGCATACTGCCACGATCTGTTGGGGTAATCCGCATAATCTTTGTCATTGCCCTCCAGCTCCTCATGCTTCTCCTGCTCCTACTGCTCCTCTCCTGTCAATTGGGCAGATAAACCATGTAGTTGTGTATACAATTCCTGGGAGTGTATGTCCTCATCCTCTGCCAGTTCATCCTCCTCAGGACTCAGGTGGTCATGAGATGTCGGAGCCATGTCTTCTGTACCCTTGCCAAACAGATTTCTCAGCATACCGTCCAGGTTGTGAAGGAGTGTAATGACAGCTTTCATCCTGTAGTTCTGCCGACGGACAAATAAAGTGGCCTCCTCAAAGGGCCTAAGTAAACAGCACGTGTCACGCATGAGCTGCCACTGGCTAACGTGGTTACATCAGGGAGTAAACCTGTCCGTCTGCAGCATTAAGAAAGCGTTGACGTCCTTCCTCTGCTCGTACAGGCAGCCTAACATATGAAGCGCAGAGATTCAAACATTGAAAAAGTTGTATATCAGTCGATGATGGGAAAGAGCAGTTTGCTTTGCAGCTCAAGGTGGATGTGTTTTGAATGGTAAAAGTGGCTGTAGTGCATGTACTGTTTCCTGGACATTTTTAACAGCTCTTGCAGGTCAGTGGAAGACTTGGGGAACTGGATGACAACCAGATTGAATATGTGCGCTATGCAGGGTGCATGGGTCAGCCCTACTTGACACAGCGCAGAGAAAATGTTATTCCTGTTGTCAGTAACCATGGTGCCTATCTCCAGTTGGCAAAGAGACAGCCAGTGTTCGATTTCTTTATTGACAACACTTAAGTTCCTCCCCAGTGTGGCTCAGTTTGGCCAGGCTGACGAGGTGCAAAACCGTGTGACAATGCCTAGCTTTGTATAGGTGATATGCTGGGGGACCACTGTGAACTGTGCCTAAAGGGAAGGATGAGGACAAGGTGGAGGAGGAGGAGGTAGAGAAGGACATTGGCGCAGACATCCCAACATTACAAGTTGCTGGTGTGCCTGGGCTGGAACCATATTTACCCAGTGGGCTGTGAATGACATATATTGTCCTTGACCATAGTTACAACTCCATACGTCAGTGCTGGCGTGAACTCTACCAGACACTGGGAGGCCTGATGACTGGGTCACCTTACGGGTGCTTCCTTTTGCTGACGTTGACAAGCCCTAACTGCTGGAGAGGGGGTGTGGGCCACAGGGAGATGCTGCATCAGGCTGTAAGACTAAATGAGTGGCATGGTTTTCCCACGCCACTTTATGGTAATGCTCCATGTATTGATGCAGGGCAGTCATGCCAACATTAACACCCTGGCCATTCCTCACCTTCTGCCCACATATCCTGCATACTACCACTCTAACGTCCCCCAGTGACTTGGTGAAAAATTCTGAGTATGGCATGTTCACTCTACCACTGCGTGATAGCTGCTTTCTGCTGCTTTTATGAACCCTTGCACTACTAGTGTGTTCCTTACAGGTAGTCTTCTGAGTTTGGCTCCAGATCTCCCACTGCTTTCACCCTTCTGCCCCACAGGTACTCTTTCACCCTTCTGACTCACGGGCATGTTACCACCCTAGCACCCTGAGTGATGATGATGATACCCCCTCTTCACCTAGCTCCCAAGTGTGATCGGTTACATTATCATCTACATGTTTGCTCATTATTTGTGTCACCCTCACCTGTCTCTTGTACATGTTCCTGACCTCTTGCAGCATGTGCTCCCACCCGAGTGTCATCATTGGTAGTTGCATGCCTAAAGGAGTCTGCAGTGGACCTCCCCTCCAAGTCTGAGTTGGCCTGTAACTGCTAACTGTCCTCACAAAGCTTATTGTAAAGCGAAGCAGAGCCACTGGCTATCATTACTCGACTACAAGAAGGATCAGCAAAAGCCAGAGGCAGGTGCAGGACAGGCGAGAGCATAGAGGCAGTTTGTGAGCCATGCCAACTAAGTGTGGTGTCAGAGGAACCCACTGATTCCTGGCTGTGTGTATCTGTTGTCACCTTAGATGATGTTGAAGAACGAGTCAACCATTCCAGTACAGATGGATTGTTGGTCAAAACACGACCGCTGGATGACAGTGGCAGCTCTGGCCTGTTGCTGTGGCTGCTACCAACCCCCCTTCTTCCGCTGCGACTTGTCCCGGCTACAGCAACATTTTTTTCCACTGCCCGTTCCTTTCAAGGGTCCAGGCAACTGTCTGTTGGCCAAAGTGCACAGTAACTGTATAACTAAAATAACGGATTAACTCTAAATATCGGTGCACTAGAACTTGATACACACGGCGATATATATGACACCTGCCTTTATTAATGAAGCATACTAACTTTATCAATAAAATAACGGATTAGCTCTGAATGTCGGTACACTAGAATGTGATGCACACGGGCCCCCTGGGACTCCAGGTGTGTGCATATATTGCTTTCTTTACTAGCTTGCTCTATTTGGCTCCGTTTGTGGTGAGGCTCTGTAGCAGACAGGTGTTGTATTCGGAGATCACTGAAAAAGGCCTCATATTAAAATGACATCAATTTGCATGAGAGTTTCTCATCTGTCACCAATCGACCTTAGTGATAGAAAAACAAATAGGAAAAGAAATTATAAAGACCAATGCAGAATGATACACTTTGGCATTAGTCCTTAAAAATGCATCCTTGAACCTTCATGCCATAATCTTTTCCGAACTGGCATCACCAATTGATAAACTTCAGGGCATATTGAGCTTGTAGAACCAATGGACATCTTAGTAAAACACGATGTGTACTTGTAGAGAGGGGGCTCACTGTGACTTGCACATACATCGGGGCATACATATGTACTCCTGGAGCGGAACCTGACATCTTCTATTTACATTTTTTTTTTTTTTAAATGAGCAACAAAAACACAAAAATGATCTTAGCCTTATATCAGTAGTATATGGTGAGGGACATTTGGTGCACTGAGCAGGAATAAACATGCTGAAAGGAAGTAAAAATGGAACTTGGATGGAAAAAGTTATGGAAATCACAGATCATGTTTTGTTTTCATGTGTGCAAAAATTAGGATAAAAGATCAGTAGTAACTATTTTACACAGATGCACTGACTCGTTGCAAGGTTAGTAATTCATTTACATACCACAGAAAAAATATCATTCATCAATATGTGAAATTTCACAAGTACCTGCAGTCGTGGCCGAAAGTTTTGAGAATGACACATATTAGTTCTCACAAAGTTTGCTGCTAAACTGATTTTAGATCTTTGTTGTGATGTAGTGAAATATAATTACACGCACTTCATACGTGTCAAAGGCTTTTATCGACAATTACATGACATTTATGCAAAGAGTCAGTATTTGCAGTGTCGGGCCTTCTTTTTCAACTTCTGGGCCAATTCCTGACTGATAGCAACTAGAGTTGAGCGAACACCTGGATGTTCGGGTTCGAGAAGTTCGGCCGAACTTCCCGGAAATGTTCGGGATCCGAACCCGATCCGAACTTCGTCCCGAACCCGAACCCCATTGAAGTCAATGGGGACCCGAACTTTTCGGCACTAAAACGGCTGTAAAACAGCCCAGGAAAGGGCTAGAGGGCTGCAAAAGGCAGCAACATGTAGGTAAATCCCCTGCAAACAAATGTGGATAGGGAAATGGATAAAAATAAAAATTTAATAAATAAAAATTAACCAAAATCAATTGGAGAGAGGTCCCATAGCAGAGAATCTGGCTTCCCGTCACCCACCACTGCAACAGTCCATTCTCAGATATTTAGGCCCCGGCACCCAGGCAGAGGAGAGAGGTCCCGTAACAGAGAATCTGGCTTCATGTCAGCAGAGAATCAGTCTTCATATCATAGCAGAGAATCAGGCTTCACGTCAGCCACCAGTGCAACAGTCCATTGGCATATATTTAGGCCCAGCACACAGGCAGAGGAGAGAGGTCCCATAACAGAGACTCTGGCTTCATGTCAGCAGAGAATCAGTCTGCATGTCATAGCAGAGAATGAGGCTTCACGTCAGCCACCACTGCAACAGTCCATTGGCATATATTTAGGCCCAGCACCCAGGCAGAGGAGAGAGGTCCCGTAACAGACAATTTGGCTTCACGTCAGCAGAGAATTAGTCTGCATGTCATAGCAGAGAATGAGGCTTCACGTCAGCCACCACTGCAACAGTCCATTGGCATATATTTAGGCCCAGCACCCAGGCAGAGGAGAGAGGTCCCGTAACAGAGGATCTGGCTTCATGTCAGCAGAGAATCAGTCTTCATATCATAGCAGAGAATCAGGCTTCACGTCACCCACCACTGTAAGAGTCCATTTTCATAAATTTAGGCCCAGCACCCAGGCAGAGGAGAGAGGTCCCGTAACAGAGACTCTGGCTTCATGTCAGCAGAGAATTAGTCTGCATGTCATAGCAGAGAATGAGGCTTCACGTCAGCCACCACTGCAACAGTCCATTGGCATATATTTAGGCCCAGCACCCAGGCAGAGGAGAGAGGTCCCGTAACAGAGGATCTGGCTTCATGTCAGCAGAGAATCAGTCTTCATATCATAGCAGAGAATCAGGCTTCACGTCACCCACCACTGTAAGAGTCCATTTTCATAAATTTAGGCCCAGCACCCAGGCAGAGGAGAGAGGTCCCGTAACAGAGACTCTGGCTTCATGTCAGCAGAGAATTACTCTGCATGTCATAGCAGAGAATGAGGCTTCACGTCAGCCACCACTGCAACAGTCCATTGGCATATATTTAGGCCCAGCACACAGGCAGAGGAGAGAGGTCCCGTAACAGACAATCTGGCTTCATGTCAGCAGAGAATTAGTCTGCATGTCATAGCAGAGAATGAGGCTTCACGTCAGCCACCACTGCAACAGTCCATTGGCATATATTTAGGCCCAGCACACAGGCAGAGGAGAGAGGTCCCGTAACAGAGACTCTGGCTTCATGTCAGCAGAGAATCAGTCTGCATGTCATAGCAGAGAATGAGGCTTCACGTCAGCCACCACTGCAACAGTCCATTGTCATAAATTTAGGCCCAGCACCCAGGCAGAGGAGAGAGGTCCCGTAACAGACAATCTGGCTTCATGTCAGCAGAGAATTAGTCTGCATGTCATAGCAGAGAATGAGGCTTCACGTCAGCCACCACTGCAACAGTCCATTGGCATATATTTAGGCCCAGCACCCAGGCAGAGGAGAGAGGTCCCGTAACAGACAATCTGGCTTCATGTCAGCAGAGAATTAGTCTGCATGTCATAGCAGAGAATGATGCTTCACGTCAGCCACCACTGCAACAGTCCATTGGCATATATTTAGGCCCAGCACACAGGCAGAGGAGAGAGGTCCCGTAACAGAGGATCTGGCTTCATGTCAGCAGAGAATCAGTCTGCATGTCATAGCAGAAAATCAGGCTTCACGTCAGCCACCACTGCAACAGTCCATTGGCATATATTTAGGCCCAGCACCCAGGCAGAGGAGAGAGGTC